>NC_057802.1:135735376-135745224 GCF_018294505.1 Triticum aestivum
CCTGTGGATGGACTAACCTTTTATTTATCTCGTACTTGAAATGATTTATATTCTTGAGCTACTGAATTATTAAGTTATGATATAAGCCCTTTATGTGATGTCGCTCAGACGTCCGACTGTGGCACTCCTGTTATTTACTTTTGATATAAGCCCTTTATGTGATGTCGCTCAGACGTCCGACTGTGGCACTCTCGTTATTTACTTTTGATATAAGCCCTTTATGTGATGTCGCTCAGACGTCCGACTGTGGCACTCTTGTTATTTACTTTTGATATAAGCCCTTTATGTGATGTCGCTCAGACGTCCGACTGTGGCACACACTGTCTTTTATATTCTATTATAAGCCCTTTATGTGGTGTCGCCCTGACGCCCGACTGCGGCATTGTTATTTCATTTTTACCCTTCCGAGGAGTCTTTCAGACACTCGATTGGCCTTCAGTATTACTTTGGGATTTCGGGAGGACTACCGCCCGACTTCCCTTTTATATTTCCATGCATTGCTATTTTATTATCTGAGTGCGCTTTGCTAATCTGTTCATATGCATCATGTTTACATTTATTATATCTTATGTCCGAACTGTCTTGCGAGTACTTTCATAGTACTCACCTGGCTTGTTGATTTGGCCAGATGTTGACGAAGGCGATCTCATGGATGAAGAGTTCGATAGTGAGTCCGACGCCTAGAGGAGTCCCAGTCAGTCCCGTGTGATCCTGGATTTTGGTCACTTGTATTATATACGCTTCCGCCACCCATAATAAGAATCCTCGAGCCTCACTCCGACGCTCGAAGAGTTGTTAGATTCAGGAGTCATGTCACCCACTTCACTGTGACATATCCATCACCGTTGTTTCTTTGTGAGTCAGCAGCATACCACCCTACCTGCCTTTATGTATTATTGGCGTGCTTGTAATAAATTGTTGAGCAGTCTCCGCTCAGCCTTGTATTATATTTAGTACTCCTGGTTTTCTTCTGTGATCAAGACATTGTCTACCAGTGAGGAGGAATTCTTCTCTACTGGTCCGTAAAAGGGATCGGTTTCTCAATAAATATTTTTATTGGAAAACCAGTCATGACAGGCTTGGTATCAGAGCCAGGCTGACTGTAGGAAGCCACTAGGTGCGATCGCTAATCGGTTATTAGCGTCTTTGGTGCTTTTTCAGCATTTTGCAAATGTAGCTATTTTCTGTTGGTCATCATAAATTTATGATTTGACTACTCAGAATTTTTGCCTACTTTTGTAGATGGCTGGCAACGACTGCGAGACTCGGGTGTTCACTAACGTGCCCGAGGGGTTTGTCAAACTCCTCGTCTCCATCACCAAGCTCGCGATCGGGGCAGCGACGCGTCCGGAGTTCACGCTTTACCAGCACAAGCTCAGCGACAACGTGTCTATGCACCAAGCCGTGGTGCAATTCAAGGGAGGACGTTCTGCGTCACGCCACTTCCGTTTTGTGGGAAGGGCCATGCCTACGGAGAGGCATGCCATGCAGATGGCCGCCCGTGAGGCGATAGCTCGCCTTCGGGATATCCTTCCTATGATGAAGACTCGTCGCTACCGCTACCTCCCATGCCATGTGCCATATACTTGTCACTATGCATTCGCCTGCCATAGGGGAGAGCGGGATGAAGCTATCGAGATGCTTGTCGAGTATCTCAAAGCTCTGGAGGAATCTTTCGACAACCTCGTGGACGATCTTGTGGCTGCCCGCATGGACTTAGTTCGGGGCGGTCCTGCCAGCAGGAAGGAGCTTCTCCACATGGCACCGCCACTGACTTTTGTCTCGTCCTTAGCATCTTATTCACCGGCCATTTTGGCCACTGCTCGCCGTCTACCTACCACTGAGGAGTTCGACCGAGTCATTGCTCCTACTCCAGTCAGAGTTGCACCGCCTGCCGCACCCGCACTGCCGCCTGTCGCACCCGCGCCATCACCTCAGCGCAGTGCTACGCGCCTGGAGCCTACTAGGGAGGAGGTGGAGGTTGAGTCTCCTGCACCGTTGGGTCTTACCCTCGGCAAGGGGAAGGACATCTTCACCATCTTCGACTGAGTGCGCCTAGTAGCCACGCGATGTGTCTGCATGTATGTTATGTTTTATGTGTACTTAAGTTTGTAGAAGTTGTGTGCGCTGCATTCCGGAGGGGTGTGCTAGCCTTAATAACATGTCAGGAATGTGTACGCACATCCTGAGTGATGTATCGTATGTTTGCGTATCACGTGTAAGATATGTGCTAAGCAGTCCTTCTCCGTGCGCAGTCAATCATTTTCTCGGAAAATCTTGAGGTCTTTTAAAAATTTTGTCTTTGCAAGATTTTCCTTGTGCCACACAGTTTTTCTCATGATTTTTGCAAAATAATACCCCAGAGTGGAAAATGTCTCATCCTTGGACCCGTTCCATGCCAAATCCAACCGAAGAAGTTTATGGAACACAGACCAGCAACAACTTCACTCAGGGACAGTCTAGTCAACAGGACAGCGAGGCAGCCTTATCTCAAGTATGCCGCCTTTTTGAACAAAGCCAACAGCAGCACCAAGAGATGATGAATCACGTCATCAATATGGGAAACCACCGTGAGCCATATCAACCACACTCCAAGTTGTCTGAATTACAGAAGACTCGCCCTCCAACGTTTGCTCACACTGATAGGCCGCTTGAAGCCGATGATTGGCTTCGTGACATCGAAAGAAAGTTGATTATTGCTCAATGTTCTGATCAGGAGAAGGTGCTCTATGCACCTCACTACCTCACTGGAGCAGCTGCAGCATGGTGGGAAAACTTCCTACACATGCATCCCAGTGAACACAACATCACCTGGGAAGAGTTTAAGGAAGGCTTTCGTGGGGCACACATCCCCAGGAGCATCATAAAAATCAAGAAAAGAGAATTTGATGACCTCAAGCAAAGAGGCATGTTAGTGACAGAATACAACGGTCAGTTTACCCAGCTATCTCGTAATGCCTACGATGAACATATGACTGAGAACAAAAGGATGGAAAAATTTCTGGACGGCCTGGCGCTAGCATTAAGATGCCAACTGGTCATACACACTTTCCCAGATTTCAAAACTCTGGTTGACAAGGCCATTACCTTGGAGAATGAGCGCCGCAGTCTGGAGGATATCCGTAAGCGGAAAAGGGACAAGACGACTCTTGCTCGCAACAATCGAAGCAAGACTGAGGTTCCGAGGAATGAAGCGAGAAAATCCATGACGCTGGTTGGAATTGGTCAAGGACTATGATGTCGGCATTCACTATCATCCAGGGAAGGCCAATGTAGTGGCAGATGCTCTTAGTCGGAACCCCAGCCCGGGCAACGACAGTCCACAGAACTTGAGACCTGAGTTTCAGCAGGAGTTCGCTAGACTCAACATGGTGTTGGTCTCTGAAGGCACCGTATCAAATCTGGAGATACATCCCACCCTAATGGAACAAATTAAGAAGGCTCAGCAGGGACATCCCAGCATCGAAGGTATAAAGAGAAAAATGAGCCTAGGCAAGGCTTCAGAGTTCGTCACAGATAATGAAGGAATATTATGGTACGGGGACAGACTTTGCGTACCAAACATTGAGGAACTCAAGCAACAAATCCTAACCGAAAGCCACACCGCTCCATACTCAATCCACCCTGGAGGAACCAAAATGTACAAAGACATTCAGGAAAGATTTTGGTGGCACGGTATGAAAAGGGATATAGCCGCATTCATTGCTTGTTGCGATTCATGTCAGCGCATTAAAGCCGAGCATCAAAAGCCAGCAGGGCTGCTACAGCCAAACCGGGTACCTGAGTGGAAATGGGATGAAATTGGGATGGACTTCATCGTCGGACTACCTCGATCACAACGCGGAAATGACGCCATATGGGTCATCACAGATAGGCTAACCAAGGTAGCACATTTCATTCCCGTGAAGACGACCTACTCCACTCAGAGGCTTGCTAAGCTTTATCTCTCCCGTATAGTTTGTCTGCATGGAGTCCCAAGGACTATAATATCCGACCGAGGCACTCAATTTGTCTCAAAATTTTGGGATCACTTACAACAAGCTCTGGGCACGCAACTAGCATTCAGTATAGCGTACCACCCTCACACGGATGGACAAACGGAACGCGTGAACCAAATCCTAGAAGACATGCTGAGAGCCTGTGTGCTCACCTATGGATCCAGTTGGGAAGAAAGTTTGCCGTATGCCGAGTTTGCTTACAACAACAGTTACCAGGCCAGCTTACAAATGGCACCTTTTGAAGCATTGTACGGACGGAGGTGTCGTACCCCACTAAATTGGTCAGAGACAGGTGACAGTCGTATCTTCGGCCCAGACATGCTCAAGGAAGCCGAGGAGAAAGTTAAACAGATCAGGGACAGACTCAAGACAGCTCAAAGCCGACAAAAGAGCTATTACGATCAAAAACATCATGAGGTCAGCTTTGAACCCGGTGAATATGTATACCTACGAGTGTCTCCTATGAGAGGCCTGCAACGGTTCAAAATTAAAGGGAAGCTAGCCCCAAGATTTATTGGACCATTCTGTGTGATTGCACGGAGGGGCACAGTAGCCTACCGGCTAGACCTACCCAAAGAACTGTCAGACGTCCATGACGTGTTCCACGTCTCACAATTGAGGAAATGTGTAAGCAACCCGGAGAAGCATGTATCTCATGAGAGCATTGATGTGCAACCAGACCTCACCTATAGAGAGCGGCCATTAAAGATTTTGGAAGAGTCTGAAAGGAGGACCCGTCAGAAAACAACTAAATTTTTCAAGGTTCAGTGGAGCAACCACACCGAGGATGAAGCTACATGGGAAAGGGAAGATTTTCTCCAGGCAGAGTATCCATATCTATTTGAGGATCAGCAGAAATCTCGGGGACGAGATTTTTCCTAAGGGGGTAGGTGTTGTGACACCCAAAAATTTTATTTGGCTTTTTTTCAAACTTTTATTTGATTTGAGGGATGTTATTTAAAATTTTCTGAAGTACTCTCCCTCTCAAAATATTTTCTTTTATGACTAGTGTTTTGTTTGGATTCACCCAAGACTTGATTTTTGGTCTTGGAGGTTTTTCCATCTTATGTGGACTCAAACCCAAATGTTTTTCATTTGGGAAATTTCTTTTGAAAATGTTTTAAAATAGCCCTATGGCATTTGGAGTGATCTTTTCCCCCTTTTCAAAATCTCTTCTTGCCATGACATGAGTGGAAATCCCCTCCCATAAGCCATTCCCCATCTTTGTGTCAAGATATACTTCAAATCCAGCAAGTTGAACCTCCCCATGATTTTTCTTCCATTTATTTCTTATCAAAAATATTTTCTGCCTTCTATTTTGATCCTTGGAGGTTTACAAAGGAACTACCTTTTCTCCTTTGAGTTTGGCCTCCAAACAAGTTTCCCTGGCTAGTCCTTAGAGCCCTCAACCAAGATCCATGATGATCCACTAGTCTCCAGTTCAAATATTTCAAATTGTACTTGCTGCAAGTTTGGACCTCATTTGCCAAATTTGATGAAATTCATTTGATTCCTCCTCCTAAAAATCTGAGAAAATTCAGGCAGCCTCTGGGTGCATTGAGAGGTCACCTAACCAAGTCCCAGCTCCATAAAATTTTTTCTTCATGCCAAATCATTTCGTCGAGCACTTGAAGGGCACTGTTTCTGTCAGGTTCAGAAGTTCAGTTAACAGTTTCAGGAACTACTGTCGTTTTCTTCAGAACTCCTTCTCGATCTCGCCAGTACCGCGGTGGCGCCTTGCGCCCTGTTCTCTCCTCCTTATCCCTGCGCCGCACGATCTCCTGGAGGCTTGCGGACGTCGGCGACGAGCAGGAGGAGGTGCGCCACCCGTGAGCGACGACAGCAGCGGCTTTTGCGGCTGCAAGAGAGGCGCAACATTGGCCGGCGCCGCCCAAGCCACCCGTGGCCGCCGCATGGCCATCCACTCACCCGTGCACGCTGCCATCCTTCGTCGTGAACTGGTAGGCACGGAGCGCGCTCTCTGCCGCCGCCGTGCCCGTACGGCCGCCCCATCGAGGATCGGCGCATTACGCCTAGCCCGACCAAAGTTTAGTGGGGGAACGGCACCAGTGATCCTCCCTGATGGTGCCTAGCCGCTTAAACCCCCTGCCCAACCTCTGCCTCGCCGTAATCGCTCGCCGGAGCTACCCCGTTCATGGCCACCCCCTCGGATCGCCTATAAAAGGAGGCCCCGAGCTCGAACTCGAACCCACACCACCTCTGCACTCCACCAATACCACACCAAGCCACTGGAAGAGCCCCGAGAGAGCCTTCTTCCCCAACTCCGGCCGCCTCGACCCGCCACGGGACCCAGCTCGATTCGCTCCCGTGCGTGCACCTCTACCCCTCAGCTCTTGCTAGTAGCTTCCTAGTACATCCACTCTCCTGACCCGCGCTTCAATTTGGAGTTTGCAGCACCCACCGGAGTTCTCCACCATCGCCCGAACCACCGTCCGCCGGAGAAAGTGTCGCCGTCGACGTGGTGCTCTCCGACGGCCAAGTCCACCACCCACCGACGCGGAAGAACACACTAAACCTCTTAGTACCCTCCGATCTCCCTGCCTCGCCGTGGTTCAACGCCGGCGACCACCGCAGCCTTCGGGCGCCGGCGAAGTTTTAAACCTGACGTGTGGGACCCCCCCGTCAGCCTCTCTTCTATTTCCCTCTCGAACCGTTTTCTGATGGCGCCTTCGGGCAAAATGCGTCTTCTCTTTGGGCTGGCGCATTTCTTTCCGAATCGTTTTCTGTTTTCTCAGTTAAGTCCCTGGTTCTTTTCTGTTTCATCACAGATTAGTCCCTGGACTAAAACCCTTATATCTTTTTAATAAAAGATGATTTTTGATTGATTCTTTTTCTGTCAGTCTTATAATTTTGCCTAGTTTTTTATAGTATTTATTTGTAATATTTTTGGAACAATTTTTATGCACGCGATGATTTTCACGTTAGTGTACGGTTTCGCTATACCGTAGGTTCCGGAGGAGGTGACGGAGCCGCGAACTTCGCCGAGCTAGACTCCGACTTCTCCGAACCAGGCAAGCATGTTTGAACCTTTGATATGATAGGTGTTTTGCATGTTTACTTGAATGGTGGTGCATGGCATATGAGCATCGGTGAGTATCTCGTTGCATGCAAGGCAACTATCCGTGTGTTCCGAAGTTACCGTGGTCTTTGATGAAAGATGACCTGATCATGTGGTGACATGAAAGGTAGTGAGGTGGTATTGTTGTAGGAAGCCATCCTTACGTCATCCGTTAAACTCCGACGTTAACGTGGACTGAGTCACGTTACCGTCCCTTCCTTTTCGTGCTGCCACATGTTTTCTGCAAAGAATACGGTTTAGTAAGTTGTTAACCTCTTTCCTTGTACACACCAAATAGAGGGGCCGGGATGAGGGTTCCATGGCCCTGGATTAAAGCCAGTCATCCGGTCAGGGGGCATGGGTGTTTCTGGTTGGGACCGAGAGGGGGGCACCCCTTAGAGCGCGCGGTATAAATTTGATCCCATGCTACGCGAGGTTGTAGCCTCCCCGTCTCAAGGTTTTTCTTGAACGCTGCCGAGGGTGATTCCTGGCATCGGAATGTTGAATGGGTGTGTACTGGTTAGATGTGTTTCTCCTAAAACACCGTAAACGGAACTAGTCCCTTGTGACTACTAAAATCCGTTGGCTGTGGTTAAATAGTACAAACTCTACAGAGTCAAATCTTTCCGAGTCATCGTGTCCATGGTCAAGGACCGTGGCCAACTTATCCATATCCGTGTCAGTTCCTATGTCAGTCTCCATGGTAAATCCCCGGTGAACAAGTCCGAGTGGTAAACCCGGTTAAATTGTTATTCCTGTGGATGGACTAACCTTTTATTTATCTCGTACTTGAAATGATTTATATTCTTGAGCTACTGAATTATTAAGTTATGATATAAGCCCTTTATGTGATGTCGCTCAGACGTCCGACTGTGGCACTCCTGTTATTTACTTTTGATATAAGCCCTTTATGTGATGTCGCTCAGACGTCCGACTGTGGCACTCTCGTTATTTACTTTTGATATAAGCCCTTTATGTGATGTCGCTCAGACGTCCGACTGTGGCACTCTTGTTATTTACTTTTGATATAAGCCCTTTATGTGATGTCGCTCAGACGTCCGACTGTGGCACGCACTGTCTTTTATATTCTATTATAAGCCCTTTATGTGGTGTCGCCCTGACGCCCGACTGCGGCATTGTTATTTCATTTTTACCCTTCCGAGGAGTCTTTTAGACACTCGATTGGCCTGCAGTATTACTTTGGGATTTCGGGAGGACTACCGCCCGACTTCCCTTTTATATTTCCATGCATTGCTATTTTATTATCTGAGTGCGCTTTGCTAATCTGTTCATATGCATCATGTTTACATTTATTATATCGTATGTCCGAACTGTCTTGCGAGTACTTTCATAGTACTCACCTGGCTTGTTGATTTGGCCAGATGTTGACGAAGGCGATCTCATGGATGAAGAGTTTGATAGTGAGTCCGACGCCTAGAGGAGTCCCAGTCAGTCCCGTGCGATCCTGAATTTTGGTCACTTGTATTATATACGCTTCCGCCACCCACAATAAGAATCCTCGAGCCTCACTCCTACGCTCGAAGAGTTGTTAGATTCAGGAGTCATGTCACCCACTTCACTGTGACATATCCATCACCGTTGTTTCTTTGCGAGTCAGCAGCATGCCACCCTATCCGCCTTTATGTATTATTGGCGTGCTTGTAATAAATTGTTGAGCAGTCTCCGCTCAGCCTTGTATTATATTTAGTACTCCTGGTTTTTCTTCTGTGATCAAGACATTGTCTACCAGTGAGGAGGAATTCTTCTCTACTGGTCTGTAAAAGGAATCGGTTTCTCAATAAATATTTTTATTGGAAAACCGGTCGTGACACTAAGCAAGCGACTCTTATCTCTAATTAACCCTAAGACTAACGGGCCCATTAGGCCCATTGCGTACTCTAACACTACACCCCACCTAGACATGCAGCTTGTCCTCAAGCTGCAGCCTAACCAACTGATAACCATGACTCGACGCAACACAAACCTAACACCTAAAAACAAGCCTTTTACATCTCGGCTTGTTTTATTATTCTCAACCAGAAATGGACTGGGACGCTTTATTTTGGACCCCTTAACAAAAAGTGGACACCATCCGCACGTCAGACATGCACGTGTACATCCACCTGGATCCCATGGACACCATCTGGACAAAATGAGTGCATGTGTAGGACCACCTGGAACTGGTCGCAAGAGTGACCAGCAGAGGCGCCCTCGCGGCAGCCGGTGACGGAATGCAGTGGTGCTACGTGGTGCGCTGCTGTTGGTGACACCATGCCTTCTTCCTGCCGGACGGCTGTTGGTCTACACCGCACAGGGAAGAGTGGAGGGCTTGCGATGGAGAATGACGAGGAGGGGTGCGCCCCCCAACCGCCAATGTCGCAGACTTTGAGGTCTCTGCCCACGGGGAAAACAGCATGCCCGCTGCCCGTGGGGGAAACCGCATGCCCAAGATCCCCGGCACAGTGGATGAGATCGAGGTCCTTTGCGCAGCGAAGGGCAAATTGGAGGAGCGGCAGCCGCAGACCACGCATCTCCCGCACACGCCGACACGCTAGGAGGCTGCGCGCAGTAGCCTGCAGCCTCACCGCCGCCGACACGTGGCGGGTAGCGATCCAAGACGGAAGCAGTGGCAGCGACGGCGGGGACTGGACTTGGTGGAGCGGGACTCCCGCCGGCGCGGTCGATGGGGGCCGGAGCTGACTAGCGGTGGCTGCTGCAGCTGCAGCGGCTGCGGCGGTGGCGCACCGGGCAGCGGCTGCTGCGGCGGAGCG
>NC_057802.1:135746202-135758053 GCF_018294505.1 Triticum aestivum
CTGCGGGGCGGCGGCGGGCGGCAGCTGCAGCTGGGGCGGCAGCGTCCCAGCGAATGCCGCGAAGGCCCCTGGATGCAGCGAGTACCACGACAGGGCCGGCGGCCCGGCGGTGGCGGTCAGCAGCAGGGGCGGCGGCGGCCCGTAGGGGCTGGCCAGGTACAGCCAGATCCCCTGGACGGCTGTGACGAGGTCGTTGAGGACCCCTGTGATCTCCTTCGGGGTGTAGACGGCGGGCGGTGGTGCTGTGGAGGGCGCCAGCATCTGGGCGGTGGCGGCGCCGGAGGATGCGACCAGCGGCGCGGACGGGGAGGGCAGCGGCGCAGTGGTGACGGTCGGCAGTGGAAGCGATGGGGTGGGCAGCGACGAAGACATGATCGGAACTGGGCTACCTGATACCAAATTGTTATGGCGCTGCTAAAAGGAGGGCGCGAGAGGGCTGGCCGGGGGCCTTTCTGCCCACGGCCGGGCAAGAGGGAAGGGTTTTCCTTCTTAATTCTTGCTTGATTAGATTGATACATCTCCTCTCTTTATATAGAGAGGTTTACTTGACTCCCAAGCAAGGCTTACTTGACCCCTAAGCAAGCGACTCTTATCTCTAATTAACCCTAAGACTAACGGGCCCATTAGGCCGATTACGTACTCTAACACTAGTGTTATGACCGGCATATTAGGGGTTTAGCCTTGTGGCCCAAGTTATCTTATCACTATTAGGGACTTAGCCCAATTATGTTATCGTTATTAGAATCGTTTGGTTAGGAGTCAAGTAAACCTCTCTTTATAAGGAGAGGAGATGTATCAATATAATCAAGCAAGAAGCAATCATTATTTGCTCGGCTTCCCTTAGGGAGCCGGGAGACCTAAACCCTAGCCGCCTCCTGCCTTCGCCGCCGCTGCTCCCGTCGCAAGGACAGCGCCACGCCGGCGGCCGCCGCGCACCAGCCCTCGTCCTTCCCCCTCCTTCCCCTACAACCTACGCCCTAGATCCGGTAGGGCCCTAACTCATACCAATTTGGTATCCAGAGACTCGGGCTCGATCATGTCTTCGTCAATGCCAACGCCGCCGCTGCCAATCATCACCACCGCACCGATGACCACCACCGGTTCCCCAACGCCGCCAGCCCCGGTCACCGTCACCGCCGCCGGTTCCCCCACGCCGCCGGCACCGGTCACCTCCGCTACCTTGACAACCACCGTTTTCACGCCGGAAGAAGTCACCAGCATCTTGCGGGATCTCGTGACGGCCGTCCAGGGCATCCATATGTACCTGGCCGGACCGCACGCACCTCCGCCGCTGCCTACGGCCACCCCGCGCTGCCGTGGCCGTCCCAGGGCACGCCTGCAATTGGCGGGCCACCTCTGCTGCCGTTCCAGGGAGGGCACCCCAGCGGGCCACCTCCGACGCCGCTGCACCTGCCCTGGTACTCGGTACCTGCGGCAATCGCCGGGGCCCCTCCGTTGCTCCAGCCACCGCCCGCCCCAGTGCCGTCCTGGCCGCAGTGGCCCGTGCCGGCTCTCGCGGCGCCACCCACGCCTGCCGCGCCCGCCCCAGTGCCGCAGTGGCCGCACTGGCCCGCGCCGGGCCAGCTCCCACCGCCGCCGCCAAGCTCCGGACTAGGTTAGTCCACACCGGGAGGCCTCCCGATCCAGCAGGTCCGGTTTTCGCCGTCACCGTCCCAGATCCCGGCCTGGCTAACCGGGACGTTGCCACCGCCAGTTTACACGGAGGCCAGGGACCCACCGGTACCCAAACTGCAGTCTGGGGCCTCGTCCGGCTCCGCGGGGGCCTATGACGGTCTCCCCACCGTTGACCGGGCGCCGTCATCATCACTGCTCCGCACTGCCGAGCTGGTCGGCCATGGCGCGCCGACCCAGACGCCGCCACGGTTCGCCAAGATCGGCTTCGCCACTTATGACGGTACGGAGGACCCGCTTAACTGGCTCAACCAGTATGAGTAGTTTTTCCGTGGACATCGCACGCTCACGTCGGAGCGCAGTTGGCTGGCATCCTACCACCTCCGCGGTGCAGCCCAGACCTGGTACTACACCCTCGAGCAGGACGAGGGCAACATGCGCCCTTGGGAGCGCTTCCGGGAGCTCTGCCTCCTTCGTTTTGGGCCCCCGATCCGCGGGAGCCGCTTGGTGGAGCTAGGCCGCCTTCCCTTCACCTCCACGGTTCAGGACTTCGCCGACCGTTTCCAGGCCCTGGCATGCCACGCTTCGGGCGTGACGGCGCAGCAGCGGGCCGACCTCTTTGTCGGTGGACTTTCGGATCACATCCGCGTGGACGTGGAGCTTCAGGGACCCCAAGATATCCAGACAGCCATGTACTACGCCCGCGCGTTCGAGCGCCGCGCGGTGGCCGTCCAGCAGGATTCACCGTCCTGGGCCACTGGGTTGCTACCCTGGCCAGATCCCGCTCCGGGTCGGCCTGTTCAGGCTTCCGCGGCACCCCTCGCCGCGACCGCGGCGCGCCCGTTCCGCTGGCTCACCTCGGCCGAGCTACTCGAGTGTCGCCGCCAAGGGTTGTGCTTCAACTGCGACGAGCCCTACACGCCCGGCCACTCCTGCCCGCGACTCTTCTACCTGGAGGTTGCAGACTACATTCCGGAGGACGTCGTCACTGCCGACTTTGCCGCCTCAGCTGTCGCGAAGGTGTTTGACGCTGGTTGATCACCTCGAGGAGTTCAGCAAGCGGTTCCCCACCTTACAGCTCGAGGACGAGCCGTTTGTGCAGGCGGGGAGAAGTGTTATGACAGGCATAGGGGCTTAGCCCAGTGGGTTATGGCCCAAGTATCTTAATTAGGGGCTTAGCCCAATTATCTTATCATATTAGGATCGTTTGCTTAGGAGTCAAGTAAACCTCTCTATATAAGGAGAGGAGATGTATCAATCTAATCAAGCAAGAAGCAATCAATATTTGCTCGGCTTCCCTTAGGGAGCCGGGAGACCTAAACCCTAGCCGCCTCTTGCGTCCGCTGCCGTCGCACCAGCCGCAAGGACGGCGCCCAGCCGCCGGCCGCGCGCAATCTCCTCCTCCCTCCTCCCTCCTTCCCTTACAGGCTATGCCCTAGACCAGGTAGAACCCTAGTTTCTACCAATTTGGTATCAGCTAGATCGGTTCCGGTCATGTCTGCGCCGCCGCCCACCCCACCCGCACCGCTGCCCATCACCACCGCGCCGCTGGTCCTCACCTTCGGTGCCCCCACCGCCCAGCTACCGGCGCCCTCCACCGCGCCTCCCGCCGCCGTCTACACCCCGGAGGAGATCACCGGGGCCCTCCATGACCTCGTCACAGTGGTCCAGGAGATCCAACTGTACTTGGCCAGCCCCTACGGGCCTCCGCCACCCCTGCCGCCACCGGTCCGCCATCCCTGCCGTGGTACTCGCCGCACTCGGCGGCCTCCGCGGCGTTCGCTGGGCCGTTGTAGCCCAGCTGCCGCTGCAACCACCGTCCGCCACCACCCCGCAGTGGCCGTAGTGGCCGTCGCCGGCTCTCACGGCGCCCCCCGCGCCCATCGCCCCCATGCAGCAGTCGCTGCCACTGTAGCCGCACCCCGCCAGCACTCCACTCTGGCCGCACTGGCCATCGACAGCCCTTGCGGCTCCCGCCGCGCCCGTCGCCCACATGCAACAGCTGCTGCAGCTTCATCCCGCCGCACCCGTCGCGCCCATGCAGCAGCCGCTGCAGCCACAGGCACCCTCGCCGCTCTGCACCGGGTCGGCGACGACCGCGCCGGCGGGCGTTCCGATCCAGCAGGTCCGGTTCCCACCCTCACCGTCACCGCTTCCGGCCTGGTTGGCCGGGTCGACGCCGCAGCCGGTCTACACTATGGCCGGGGAACAGCCGGCGCCCACCCTGCAGTACGGCGGGCCCTTCACCTCTACGGTGCAGGACTTCACCGACTACTTTCAGGCCTTAGCGTGCCATGCACCCAGCGTGACGGCTTGCCAGGGGGCCGAACTCTTCGTCGGCGGTCTGCCAGATCATATCTGCGTGGACGTGGAGTTGCAGGGACCCCAGGACCTCCAGACAGCCATGTACTACGCACGCGCGTTCGAGCGCCGTGCGGTGGACATCCAGCAGGCATCACCATCCCGGGCCGGTGGGCCGCCACCCTGGCCGGATGTTCCCACGCAGGGTCGGCCTGCTCAGGCTTTCGCGGCATCCCTCGCTGCGACCGCGGCGCGCCCATCCCGCCGGCTCACCTCGGCCGAGCTACTCGAGCGTCGTCGCCAAGGGTTGTGGTTCAACTGCGACGAGCCCTACACGCCCAGCCATGTCTGCCCGTGACTCTTCTACCTGGAGGCTGCAGACTACATTCCAGAGGACGCCGTTGCCGCCGACCTGGCCGTCCCAGCTGCCGCGAAGGTGTTTGACGCTGGTTGATCACCTCGAGGAGTTCAGCAAGCGCTTCCCCACCTTACAGCTCGAGGACGAGCTGTTTGTGCAGGCGGGGAGAAGTGTTATGACCGGCATATTAGGGTTTAGCCCAGTGGGTTGTGGCCCAAGTTATCTTATCTTTATTAGGGGCTTAGCCCAATTATCTTATCGTTATTAGGATCGTTTGCTTAGGAGTCAAGTAAACCTCTCTATATAATGAGAGGAGATGTATCAATCTAATCAAGCAAGAAGCAATCAATATTTGCTCGGCTTCCCTTAGGGAGCCGGGAGACCTAAACCGTAGCCGCCTCTTGCGTCCGCCGCCGTCGCACCAGCCGCAAGGACGGCGCCCAGTCGACGGCCGCCGCGCAATCTCCTCCGACCTCCTCCCTAAGGGAAGCCGTGCAAATATTGATTGCTTCTTGCTTGATTAGATTGATACATCTCCTCTCCTTATATAGAGAGGTTTACTTGACTCCTAAGCAAACGATCCTAATAACGATAAGATAATTGGGCTAAGCCCCTAATAATGATAAGATAACTTGGGCCACAACCCACTGGGCTAAACCCCTAATATGTCGGTCATAACACTTCTCCCCGCCTGCACAAACAGCTCGTCCTCGAGCTGTAAGGTGGGGAAGTGCTTGCTGAACTCCTCGAGGTGATCAACCAGCGTCAAACACCTTCGCGGCAGCTGGGACGGCCAGGTCGGCGGCGACGGCGTCCTCCGGAATGTAGTCTGCAGCCTCCAGGTAGAAGAGTCGCGGTCAGGCGTGGCCGGGCGTGTAGGGCTCGTCGCAGTTGAAGCACAACCCTTGGCGACGACGCTCGAGTAGCTGAGCTGAGGTGAGCCGGCGGAACGGGTGCGCGGCGATCGCGGCGAGGGGTGGCGCGGAAGCCTGCGTAGGACGACCCTGCGTGGAATCCGGTAGCGCCCCAACGGCCCGGGATGGTGATTCCTGTTGGATGGCCACCGCGTGGCGCTCGAACGCGCGGGTGTAATACATGGCCGTCTGGAGATCCTGGGGTCCCCGAAGCTCCACGTCCACGCAGATGTGATCCGGAAGTCCACCGACAAAGAGGTCGGCCCGCTGCTGCGTCGTCACGCCCGACGCGTGGCATGCAAGGGCCTAGAAACGGTCGGCGAAGTCCAGAACCGTGGAGGTGAAGGGAAGGCGGCTTAGCTCCGCCAGGCGGTTCCCACGGATCGGGGGCCCAAAACGAAGAAGGCAGAGCTCGCGGAAGGGCTCCCAAGGGGGCATGCTGCCCTCGTCCTGCTCGAGGGCATAGTACCAGGTCTGGGCTGCACCGCGGAGGTGGTAGGATGCCAGCCAAGTGCGCTCCGACGCGAGTGTGCGCTGTCCACGGAAAAACTGCTCACACTGGTTGAGCCAGTGAAGCGGGTCCTCCGTGCCGTCATAAGTGGCGAAGTCGATCTTGGCGAACCGTGGTGGCGTCTGGGTCGGCGTGCCACGGCCGATCGGCTCGGAGGTTCGGAGCAGTGATGATGATGGCGCCCGATCAATGGTGGGGAGGCCGTCGTAGGCCCCCGCGGAGCCGGACGAGGCCCCAGACTGCAGCGTGGGTACCGGTGGGTCCCCGGCCTCCGTGTAAACTAGCGGTGGCGACGTCCTGGTTAGCCAGGCCGGGATCGGGCACGGTGACGGCGCAAACAGGACCTGCTGGATCGGGAGGCCTCCCGGTGTGGACAGGCCCAGTCCGGAGCTGGGCGGTGGCGGTGGGAGCTGGACCGGCGCGGGCGGCGCGGCTGGGGCCGACGCAGGCCAGTGCAGCCACTGCGGCGCTAGGGCGGGCGCGGGTGGCGCCGCGAGAACCGGCGCGGGCCACTACGGCCAGGACGGCACTGGGGCGGGCTGCGGCTGGAGCGACGGAGGGGCCCCGGCGATCGCCGCGGGTACCGAGTACCAGGGCAGGTGCAGCAGCGTCAGAGGCGGCCCGCTAGGGTGCCCCACCTGGAACGGCAGCAGCGGTAGCCGCCAATTGCAGGCGCGCCCTGGGACGGCCATGGCAGCGCGGGGTGGCCGTAGGCGGCGGTAGTCGCAGCCGGCGGAGGTGCGTGCGGTCCGGCCAGGTATAGATGGATGCCCTGGACGGCCGTCACGAGACCCCGCAAGATGCTGGTGACTTGTTCTGGCGTGAAAACGGCGGTTGTCGGCGCAGCGGAGGTGACCGGTGCCGGCGGCGTGGGGGAACCGGTGGCGGTGACGGTGACCGGGGCCGGCGGCGTTGGGGAACCGGCGGTGGTCATTGGTGCGGTGGTGATGATTTGTAGCGGCGGCGTTGGCGTTGACGAAGACATGATCGAGCCCGAGTCTCTGGATACCAAATTGGTAGGAGCTAGGGCCCTACCGGATCTAGGGCGTAGGTTGTAGGGGAAGGAGGGGGAAGGACAAGGGCTGGTGCGCGGCGGCCGCCGGCGTGGCACCGTCCTTGTGACGGGAGCAGCGGTGGCGAAGGCAGGAGGCGGCTAGGGTTCAGGTCTCCCGGCTCCCTAAGGGAAGCCAAGCAAATAATGATTGCTTCTTGCTTGATTAGATTGATACACCTCCTCTCCTTATAAAGAGAGGTTTACTTGACTCCTAAGCAAACGATTCTAATAATGATAAGATAATTGGGCTAAGTCCCTAATAATGATAAGATAACTTGGACCACAACCCACTAGGCTGAACCCCTAATGTGCCGGTCATAACACTAGTGTTAGAGTACGTAATGGGCCTAATGGGCCCGTTAGTCTTAGGGTTAATTAGAGATAAGAGTCGCTTGTTTAGGGGTCAAGTAAGCCTTGCTTGGGAGTCAAGTAAACCTCTCTATATAAAGAGAGGAGATGTATCAATCTAATCAAGCAAGAATTAAGAAGGAAATCCCTTTCCTCTTGCCCGGCCGTGGGCAGAAAGGCCCCCGGCCGGCCCTCTCGCGCCCTCCTTCTAGCAGCGCCATAACAATTTGGTATCAGGTAGCTCAGTTCCGATCATGTCTTCGTCGCCGCCCACCCAGTCGCTTCCGCTGCCGACCGTCACCACCGCGCCGCTGCCCTCCCCGTCCGCGTCGTTGGTCACATCCTCCGGCGCCGCCACCGCCCAGATGCCGGCGCCCTCCACCGCACCACCGTCCGCCGTCTACACCCCGGAGGAGATCACCGGGGTCCACACCGACCTCGTCACAGCCATCCAGGGGATCTGGTTGTACCTGGCCAGCCCCTACGGGCCACCGCCGCCCCTGCCGCTGACCGCCACCGCCGGGCCGCCGACCCTGTCGTGTTACTCGCCGCATCTAGGGGTCTCCGAGGCATTCGCTGGGACGCTGCTGCCCCAGCTGTAGCTGCCGCCCGCCGCCGCCCTGCAGTGGCCGGCGCCAGCTCCCGCCGCGCCTCCAGTGCCCATCGCCGCCCCCACGCCGCCGTGGCTGCCGTGGCAGCCGCCGCACCAGGCGGCCTTCGCCGCGCTCGCTGGGCCACTACAGCAGCCACTGCAGGTGCCATCCATCGCCACCACCACCTAGCCCTGGCTGCTGTGGCAGCCACCGCTCCTGGCGGCCTCCGTTGCAGCAGCCCCTGCCGCTGCCCGGTGCAACACCGCCGCAGCCGCTGCAGCTGCAGCAGCCACCGCCGGTCAGCTCCAGCCCCGCATCGACCGCCCCAGCGGGAGTCTCGCTCCACCAAGTCCAGTCCCCGCCGTCGCTGTCACCGCTTCCGTCTTGGATCGCTACCCGCCACGTGTCGGTGGCGGTGAGGCTGCAGGCTACTGCACGCTGCCTCATAGTGCGTCGGCGTGTGCGGGAGATGCGTGATCTGCAGCTGCCGCTCCTCCAAGTTGCCCTTCGCTGCGCAAAGGACCTCGATCTCATCCGCTGCGCCGGGGATCTTGGGCATGCGGTTTCCCCCACGGGCAGCGACCTCAAAGTCTACGACATCGATGGTTGGGGGGCGCACCCCTCCTCGTCATTCTCCATCGCAAGCCCTCCACTCTTTATTGTGCGGTGCAGACCAACAGCCGTCCGGCAGGAAGAAGGCATGGTGTCACCGACAGCAGCGCACCACGTAGCACCACTCCATTCCGTCACCGGCCGCCGTGAGGGCGCCTCTGCTTGCACTCATTTTGTCTAGATGGTGTCCATGGGATCCAGGTGGCTGTACACGTTAGGGATGGCAATGGGTAGGGTATGGGCGGGTACAACCCTTTTCTGCCCAAACCCATACCCACAAAAACTTCCTATACCCACCCATTTCAAGACCCATGGGCACAAATTGACACCCATACCCATACCCATCAGGTATCCCATACCCAATGGGTATCCGATGGGTACAGTATATAGCATTTACATGTTGAGAAATTATAGAAATGAGTCTAAAATTCAAGTGATGATTGGCGATCAGTTTAGCATCGACGTTGCCTCCTGCAATGGGCCTATTAGAGGTGGAAAGGGATTACAATAAGTGGTTGGTAGAAGGCCGACACAAAGAGAGGCGGCCATGGGAACTAGGGTATATTGCTCCAAGTGTTGGGCAAGAGTCTATTGCTGATTAGTCAAGATTTCATTATTTCCATGAGTCACATAGGTTGGAGGAGTGGTGATCTATAAGTTGCGGTCCTATGACTATGGCCGGTTTATGGAATAAGGAATTGAGGGTTTGGCCATAGAAGTTATTTTTTTCTGGGTATCCACTAGGTTACCCATGGGCACAATTTCTTACCCATGCCCTACCCATATATTTTGCGGGTATGGATACCCATACCCATTGGTATCAAATCTTGCCAAGTCTTATCCATGGCCACTATTTTAGGGTAGGGTACCCGCGGGTACCCTACCCATGGGCAAAACTGCCATCCCTAGTACACGTGCACGTCCGACGTGCGGATGGTGTCCACTTTTTGTTAAGGGGTCCAAAATAAAGCGTCCCAGTCCATTTCAGGTTGAGAATAATAAAACAAGCCGAGATGTAAAAGGCTTGTTTTTAGGTGTTAGGTTTGTGTTGCGTCGAGTCATGGTTATAAGTTGGTTAGGCTGCAACTTGAGGACAAGCTGCATGTCTAGGTGGGGTGTAGTGTTAGAGTACGTAATGGGCCTAATGGGCCTGTTATTCTTAGGGTTAATTAGAGATAAGAGTCGCTTGCTTAGGGGTCAAGTAACCCTTGCTTGGGAGTCAAGTAAACCTCTCTATATAAAGAGAGGAGATGTATCAATCTAATGAAGCAAGAATTAAGAAGGAAATCCCGCAACAATCATGTCTCGTGTTCTAGCGTTATTTGAGATGGGGTGCCCTTAGGGAGCCGGGAGACCTAACCCTACAACCCAGGCCATACCGCTATCCAGAACCCGGGATGTTATGACCGGCACATTAGGGGTTTAGCGACGGGATGAGAGGCGGCGAAGACATAACACTGCAGGCTAATGGGCCTGGGCCGGGTTCTGGACAGCGTCTCGGGTTCTGGACAGTGGGGCCACTACGCTAAACCCCTAATGTGCCGGTCATAACACTTCTCCCCGCCTGCAAAAACAGCTCGTCCTGGGCTCTGGCGGTACAACCCTGGCCATCCTGGGCTGGCGGTGGCGTTAGAGTACGTAATGGCCCTAATGGCCTGGGCTGGCGGTATAGCCCGTTAGTCTTAGGGTTAATTAGAGATAAGGGTCGCTTACTCAGGGGTCAAGTAAGCTTTGCTTGGGAGTCAAGTAAACCTCTCTATATAAAGAGAGGAGATGTATCAATCTAATCAAGTAAGAATTAAGAAGGAAATCCCTTCCCTCTTGCGGCCCCCGGCCGGCTCTCTCGCGCTCTCCTTCTAGCAGCGCCATAACAATTTGGTATCAGCTAGCTTCAGTTCGATCATGTCTTCCTTCGTCGCGCCCGCGCCCATTGTCCTCACCCCGGAGGAGGTGTCCGGGGTGCTGCGGGACCTAACCCAGGCGGTCCAGGAGATCCACCTGTTCTTGGTCGGGTTCTACGGGCCGCACCAGGCTGCGCCCCCATCGTCGCCACCGCGCCGTTCTGGCTGCTGTGGCAGCCGCCGCACCAGGCGGCCTCCGCCGCGCTCGCTGGGCCGCTGCAGCTGCCATCAACCGCCCCGCCCTGGCTACAGTGGCAGCCGCCGCTCCTGGCGGCCTCCGCCGCGCCCGGCGCTCCGCCGCCGCAGCCGTTGCCACTACCCGGCGCGGCACCGCAGCAGCCGCTGCAGGTGCAGCAGCCACCGCCGGTCAGCTCTGGCCCCACATCGACCGCGCCGGCGGGAGTCCCGGTCCACCAGATCATGTTCCCGCCATCGTCATCACCGCTTCCCCAGCGTGTCCCCATCCAGCAGATCAAGTTCCCGCCGTCGCCGTCACCGCTTTCGGCTTGGATCACTACCCGCCACGTGTCGGCGGCGGTGAGGCTGCAGGCTGCTGCGCGCGGCCTCCTACCGCGTCGGTGTGTGCGGGAGATGCGTGGTCTGCTACTGTCGCTCCTCCCAGTTGCGCTTCGCTGCGCAAAGGACCTCGCCATTCTCCATCGGCAGCCCTCCAATCTTCTTTGTGCGGTGCAGACCAACAGTGGTCCGGTGGGGAGAAGGCATGGTGTCACCGACAGGAGCGCATCATGTAGCACCACTGCATTCCGCCGCTGGCCGCCGCGAGGACGCCTCTGCTGGTCGCTCTTGTGACCACTTCCAGGTGGCCATACACATGCACTCCTTTTGTCCAGATGGTGTCCATGGGATCCAGGTGGCTGTACACGTGCACGTCCGACGTGCGGATGGTGTCCACTTTTTGTTAAGGGGTCCAAAATAAATCGTCCCAGTCCATTTCAGGTTGAGAGTAATAAAACAAGCCGAGATGTAAAAGGCATGTTTTTAGGTGTTAGGTTTGTGTTGCGTCGTGGTTATAAGTTGGTTTGGCTGCAGCTCGAGGACAAGCTGCATGTCCAGGTGGAGTGTAGTGTTAGAGTACGTAATGGGTCTAATGGCCTGGGCTGGCGGTATAGCCCGTTAGTCTTAGGGTTAATTAGAGATAAGGGTCGCTTGCTTAGGGGTCAAGTAAGCTTTGCTTGGGAGTCAAGTAAACCTCTCTATATAAAGAGAGGTGATGTATCAATCTAATCAAGCAAGAATTAAGAAGGAAATCCCTTCCCTCTTGCCCGACCGTGGGCAAAAAGGCCCCCCGCCGGCCCTCTCGCGCCCTCCTTCTAGCCGCGGCATAACAATTTGGAATCAACTAGCTTCGGTTCGATCATGTCTTCACCGCCGCCCAACCCGTCTCTTCCGCTGTCGGGATCCTCCGTCGCGCCCGCCCCCGCCATCCTCACCCCGGAGGAGGTGTTCGGGGCGCTGCGGAACCTAACCCAAGCGGTCCAGGAGATCCGCCTGTTCTGGGCCGGATCCTACGAGCCGCACCCGGCTGCGCCGCCCATCGCCGCCACCACGCCGCCGTGGCTGCCGCTGCACCAAGCGGCTTCCGCCGCGCTCACCGGGCCGCTGCAGC
>NC_057802.1:135758582-135764961 GCF_018294505.1 Triticum aestivum
CTCCCCCGCAGCAGTCGCAGCCGCTGCCCCAGGGCTTCCCCGCGGCGCTCGCCGGGCCGCTGCAGCAGCCGCTGCAGCTGCCATCCACGGCCACCATCGCCCCACCCTGGCTACAATGGCAGCCGCCGCCCCGGGCGGCCCCCGCCGCGCCCGGCGCTCCGCTGCAGCAGCCACCGCGGTTCAGCTCCGGCCCCGCATCGACCGCGCCAGCGGGAGTCCCGATCCATCAGATCAAGTTCCCGCCGTCGCCATTACCGCTTCCCCAGGGCGTCCCCATCCAGCAAATCAAGTTCCCGCCATCGCCGTCATCGCTTCTGGCTTGGATCACTACCCGCCATGTGTTGGCAGTGGTGAGGCTGCAGTCTGCTGCGCGCGGCCTCCTAGCGCGTCGGCGTGTGCGGGAGATGCGTGGTCTGCAGCTCCCGCTCCTCCCAGCTGCGCTAAGGGCCTCGATTTCGTCTGCTTCGTCAGGGAACTTGGGCATTCTGTTTTCCCCGCGGGCAGCGACCTCAAAGTCTGCGATATCGGCGGTTGGGGGGGCGCACCCCTCCTCGTCATTCTCCATCGCAAGACCTCCACTCTTTCCTGTGTGGTGTAGACCAACAGCCATACACATGCACTACTTTTGTCCAGGTGGTGTCCATGGAATCCAGGTGGCTGTACACGTGCACGTCCGACATGCGGATGGTGTCCACTTTTTGTTAAGGGGTCCAAAATAAATCGTTCTAGTCCATTTCAGGTTGAGAGTAATAAAACAAGCCGAGATGTAAAAGGCTTGTTTTTAGGTGTTTGGTTTGTGTTGCGTCGAGTCATGGTTATAAGTTGGTGAGGCTGCAGCTCGAGGACAAGCTGCATGTCCAGGTGGGGTGTAGTGTTAGAGTATGTAATGGGCCTAATGGCATGGGCTGGCGGTATATCCCGTTAGTCTTAGGGTTAATTAGCGATAAGGGTCGCTTGCTTAGGGGTCAAGTAAGCCTTGCTTGGGAGTCAAGTAAACCTCTCTATATAAAGAGAGGAGATGTATCAATCTAATCAAGCAAGAATTAAGAAGGAAATCCCTTCCCTCTTCGTCGGTGGACTTCCTCCATCTTTCCCCTCGTCTTCCTCCATCTTTCCCCTACAATCTCCGCCGTAGAACCGGCAGAACCCTAGCTCCTAACACCTTGGTATCAGGTAGCTCAGTTCCGATCATGTCTTCATCGCCGCCCATCCCATCGCTTCCGCTGCCGACCGTCACCACCGCGCCGCTGCCCTCCCCGTCCGCGCCGCTGGTCGCATCCTCCGGCGCCGCCACCGCCCAGATGACGGCGCCCTCCACCGCACCACCGGCAGCCGTCTACTCCCCGACGGAGATCACTGGGGTCCTCAACGATCTCGTCACCGCCGTCCAGGGGATACGGCTATACCTAGCCGGCCCCTACGGGCCGCCAACCGCCGCGACCGGGCCAGCCGCCCTGCCGTGGTATTCGGCACCAGCGGCGCCGACCGGGCCTCTACACCATCACTGGCAGCTTCAGCCGCCGCCCGCCGCCGCGCCCCAATGGCCGCAGTGGCCGGCGCTGACCCTCGTCATGTCACCCACGCCACCCGGGTCCTCGCCGCCGCCGCCCTGGCAGCTGCCGCACCCGGGGCCACCGCGACGCTGGTCGGGCCGCTGCAGCCCTCACTGCAGCTACAGCCAGCCCCCGCCACCGCCCCGATCTGGCCACAATGGCCGGCCGTGGCCATCGCCGCACCCGCCGCCTCCGCTGTTTCCAGGCAGCAGCAGCTGCCGCTGCCGGCGCCTCCGCCGCCCAGCACCGGGCTGACTACAATCACGCCGGCGGGCATGCCGATTCAGTAAGTGTGGTTCCCGCCCTCGCCGTCCCAGCTTCCGGCCTGGTTGGCCGGGACGTCACCGCCGCCAGTCTACACCATGGCCGCGGACCAGCTGGCGCCCTCCCTGCCGTACGACGGGCCCTCCGGCTCCGCGGTTTTCCACGCTGTCTTCGAGGGGCCACCTGTGCACACCAGACCAACGCCATCTTCTTTGCAGCTCCGTACCGCCAAGCCGTACACTCACGGCGGTCATGCTCAGACACCGCCGCGCTTCGCCAAGCTCACCTTCGCCACCTACGATGGCGCCGAGGACCCCCTCAACTGGCTCAACCAGTGCGGGCACTTCTTCCGGGGGCAATGGACGCTCGCGTCGGACCGCACCTGGCTCGCCTCTTATCACCTTCGCGGCGCCACACAGATGTGGTACTATGCCCTCGAGCAGGACGAGGGCGGCATGCCCCCATGGGAGCGTTTTCGCGAGTTCTGCCTCCTTCGATTCGGACTGCCGATACGTGGGAGCTGGCTGGCGGAGTTGGGCCGCCTTCCCTTCACCCCTACTGTGCAGGACTACACCGACCGCTTTCAGGACCTGGCGTGCCACGCGTCCGGCGTGACGACTCACCAACGGGCCGAACTCTTCGTCGGCGGTCTGCCAGATCATATCCATGTGGACGTCGAGCTGCAGGGGCCCCAGGACCTCCAGACGGCCATGTACTACGCCCGCGCGTTCGAGCGCCGCACGGTGGCCATCCAGCAGGCATCACCATCCCGGGCCGCTGGACCGCCACCCTGGCCGGATGTTCCCGCGCAGGGTCGGCCTGCTCAGGCTTCTGCGGCACCCCTTGCCACGACCGCGGCGCCCCCGTTCAGCCGGCTCACCTTGGCCGAGCTAATCGAGTGTCACTGCCAAGGGTTGTGATTCAACTGCGACGAGACCTACATGCCCGGCCACGTCTGCCCCCGACTCTTCTACCTGGAGGCTGCAGACTACATTGAGGAGGACGACGTCACCGCCGGGCTCGGCGACCCGGCCGCCCAAGCTGTCGCGAAGGTGTTTGACGCTGGTTGATCACCTCGAGGAGTTCAGCAAGCGCTTCCTCGCGTTACAGCTTGAGGACGAGCTATTTGTGCAGGCGGGGAGAAGTGTTATGTAACACCCACGATGCGGCTATATCTCCCACGTGTTGAGGCACGACTTAGAGGCATAACCGCATTGTGGTTTTATCGCAAGAAGGGGCATCTTCACACAATCCCATGTAATGAACAAGAATGGGATAACAAGAGTTGGCTTACAATCGCCACTTCACACAATACATAAATATAATTCATACATCATCCAAAATCCACACATATAGACCGACTACGGTCAAATCCAAATGAAAATAAGATAACCCCAAATGCTAGATCCCCGATCGTCCCAACTGGGCTCCACTACTGATCATCAGGAAAAGAAACATAGTAACGACCACGTTCCTCATCGAACTCCCACTTGAGCTCGGTTGCGTCATCTGCACTGGCATCGTCGGCACCTGCAACTGTTTTGGTAGAATCTGTGAGTCACGAGGACTCAGCAATCTCACACCCGCGAGATCAAGACCATTTAAGCTTATAGGAAAGGATGGTGTAATGAGGTGGAGCTGCAACAAGCACTAAGCATATATGGTGGCTAACATACGCAAATGAGAGCGAGAAGAGAAGCAACGCAACGGTCGAGAAGCTAGAAAAGATCAAGAAGTGATCCTGAAACTAGTTACGTTCATGCATAACTCAAACCATGTTCACTTCCCGGACTCCGCCGAGAAGAGACCATCACGGCTACACACACGGTTGATGTATTTTAATTAAGTAAAGTGACAAGTTCTCTACAACCGGACATTAACAAATTCCCATCTGCCTCATAACCGCGGGCACGGCTTTCGAAAGATAATACCCTGCAGGGGTGTCCCAACTTAGCCCATCATAAGCTCTCACGGTCAACGAAGGATAAACCTTCTCCCGGAAAGACCTGATCAGTCTCGGAATCCCGGTTTACAAGACATTTCGACAATGGTAAAACAAGACTAGCAAAGCCACCCGAATGTGCCGACAAATCCCGATAGGAGCTGCACATATCTCGTTCTCAGGGCACACCGGATTGTCCAAGCTTCTGATAGGCGAGGCCAGAGTTGCCCCTGGTGGCCACCGGCGACTGGCAGGTTGGACCAATACTCAGAGGAGCATTGGCCCGGGGGTTTAAATAAAGATGACCCTCGGGCTCACGAAAACCCAAGAGAAAAGGCTTAGGTGGCAAATGGTAAAACCAAAGTTGGCCTTGCTGGAGGAGTTTTATTCAAGGCGAACTGTCAAGGGGGTCCCATAAATCACCCAACCGCGTAAGGAACACAAACTCAAGGAACATAATACCGGTATGACGGAAACTAGGACGACAAGAGTGGAACAAAACACCAGGCATAAGGCCGAGCCTTCCACCCTTTACCAAATATATAGATGCATTAATTAAATAAGAGATATTGTGATATTCCAAAATATCCATGTTTTGACATGGAACCAACTTCAATTTCACCTGCAACTAGCAACGCTATAAGAAGGGCTGAGCAAAAGCGGTAACTTAGCCAAACAACGATTTGCTAGGAAAGGATGGTTAGAGGCTTGACATGGCAATATGGGAGGCATAATATAGTAAGTGGTAGGCAGCGCAACATGGCAATAGAGCGAACAACTAGCAAAGCAAAGATAGAAGTGATTTCGAGGGTATGGTTATCTTGCCTGCAAGGTTCTCAGAGTTGTCGAAAGCTTGATCCTCGTACGCGTACTCAACAGGTTCCTCGTTCACGCACTTGTCTCCTGGCTCTACCCAAGACAAGAACACAAGCAAACAGAACCACAATCAATCACGGGAAATGCACAAGCAACATGATGCAAAACATGCATGATATGCGAGATGTGATATGCGATGCATATGCGTTCTCCGGAAGAAAAATGATGAACAAGGCAGTAACTTGGCAAACCAAGCTTGCCACTGGAAAGATGAGATGATTTCGGTCGAAATCGATATAAAGACCACCGGAAACGGATGCACGGTTTGCAAATGGCAAGGAAAACAAGAATGACACGAATCTGTGATTAACAGCATGATAGCACTTAGAATGCAACAAGTAACAATGCTACAGAACTCCAACATAGCAACAAAGCATATGGCAGTAATCTAAAGAAGATGCTTGACAAAAGATGAACACTGAGCTACGGCTAAATCACAACGTAAGAAGCTCAAACAAGCATGGCAAAAGTGCAAAAGATATCAGGTTCACAGACTTAGACATGCTTGACAAAAGATGAACACTGGACATGCCTGAAACAGCATCAGGTAGCAATGTTCAGAGCACGAAATCAACATGCTACAGGAACTTAACATAGCAAAACAAGGCATGGCATGAATCTAATAAAAGCACGGAACAAAAGTCCCTTACTGACCATAAGCTAAAAAGGACCAGAAGATATGATGGCAACCATGTAAACATAGCAAGTTTCGTTAACAGGTTTCAGACTTGGCAGAAAACAGAGCATGGCAGAAACAGACATTATGAGGGCATCTTTGTGAGCTTGATGCAGTCACCACAAGGCAATTCATAACAAAACAAGCATACCTACAGCAAGATGGCATGTTTATGAAGCTATCCATGGCAAGAGCAAGTACATAGCATGTATGAAACAACTACAACAAGCTTGGCAAAATTGAATATCATGTTAACAATCTGCCAGAAATATTTTATAGCAAAAGCAGAGCAAGATTGAGTCATGCTATGGCACTCCATAATTTCAAACAAGGGCATGAATGGATCAACTACAACAATATCTACAAAACATCCTTATTGAACATCACCAAAATAAGCATGGATCTCTCTGTAGACACATGGATACATAGCAACAAAATAACAGCAGTCACAGACTTGGTAAAATTACTAAGTCTCTGAAAACAGAAACATTACGAAGCCTAGTTTGCATGCTTGTGCTAGTCACCACAGAGATCACAAATATACATGGCATACACCTCTGTAAAGATGGCATCGCATACATCAAAACACATGTAGACCTCATGCCCATAAGATGCACAGATTAAATGAAACAAAAATAACAAATCCTCAAGTTCTGATAAGTAACAGCAGTTAACAGCAACTAGCACTCTTGCACCAGAGATTTGGGCATAAACATGAACTAAAATGAACATGGCGTAATGGAACAAAATGAAGAGCATCTAGAGGAGAACATTTCAATATATGACACGCGCGAAACGGAGCTATATGCAGAGAGTTATGCCATGATGAAGTATGCAACAGAATATGAAATATCACAGACTTAGAGAAAATCGGGGGAAACAGAAGTCAACCCTAGGGTTCGACCTGATCGGATCTGGCTCGAGGGAGCTCGAGGCGACGGCTCGCCGAAGCTTCGGCCGGAGCGGGAGGAGCTCGGGAGGAGGCCGGGGGACGCCGAGGAAGGAGGGGGCCACCGGATCCGGGCGCGGTCGCGGGCGGCGCCGGCGACCTCGGCGGGCGCGGTGGCC
>NC_057802.1:135765400-135776501 GCF_018294505.1 Triticum aestivum
GAGGCGGGGCGCGGGCGGAACTGGCTCGGGCTACAGGGGCCGGCTGCAGGCCTCCCGGGCCACGGCGGCGCGGCGTACGGGGTGCTGACTTGGTGGCCTCTGAGTGGACGGGGGCGGCGACGGCTTTCGTCTGGCGTGGGGCGGACACGTCCGGCGCACGGAGGGAGAGGCTAGGGTTTCGGGGATCCGTAATTTTGGAGGGGGAGGTGTTTATATAGCTAGAGGGAGCTAGGAGAGTCCAAATGGAGCACGGTTTTTGCCCACACGATCGTGATCGAACGACGAAGAGCATGGAGGTGACTTAGAGGGGTTTTGGGCTGTTTGGAGGGGGGTTTTGCTGCAACACAAAAAAGGAACTTGCGGTTACCCGGTTAACCGTTGGAGCACCAAACGACCTCCAAATGGAACGTAACATGACAGGTGGTTTACCGGTGGTATACCAAGGCCACTTGACAAGACTCGGTCCATTCCGAGAATGTTCAACACTCGCTCACGAAAAGAAAACAAGAGGGGTGCGTCGGAGGAGGTGGGAGTGCCGAATTGCAAAACGGACAACGGGGAAAATGCTCGGATGCAAGAGGCGAACACGTATGCAAATGCAATGCACATGATGACATGATATGAGATGCATGACATGAACAAAATGCAAAACGAAAAACAAAACCCGACCACGAAGGGAATATCATAACACATAGCCGTAAATGGCAAGAGTTGGAGTTACAAATATGGAAAGTTACATCCGGGGTGTAACATGTTATGACCGGCATATTAGGGGCTTAGCCTAGTGGGCTGTGGCCCAAGTTATATTATCGTTATTAGGGGCTTAGCCCAATTATCTTATCGTTATTAGGATCGTTTGCTTAGGAGTAAGTAAACTTCTCTATATAAGGAGAGGAGATGTATCAATCTAATCAAGCAAGAAGCAACCAGTATTTGCTCGGCTTCCGTTAGGAAGCCGGGAGACCTAACCCTAGTCGCCTCTTGCACCGCCGCCGCCTCTTCTCCACTACGCAAGGACGGCGCCCAGCCACCGGCCGCCGCGCCCTTGACCTCGTCTTCCTCCATCTTACCCCTACAATCTCCGCCCTAGAACCGGCAGAACCCTAGCTCCTAACACCTTGGTATCAGGTAGCTCAGTTCCGATCATGTCTTTGCCGCCGCCCATCCTGTCGCTTCCGCTGCCGACCGTCACCACCGTGCCGCTGGCCTTCCCCGTCCGCGCCACTGGTCGCATCCTCCGGCGCCGCCACCACCCAAATGACGACGCCCTCCACCGCACCACCGGCCGCCGTCTACTCCCCGTCGGAGATCACCGGGCTCCTCAACGATCTCGTCACCGCCGTCTAGGGGATACGGCTATACCTAGCCAGCCCCTACAGGTCGCTGGCCGCCACGACCGGGCCAGCCGCCCAGTCGTGGTATTCGGCACCCGCGGCGCCGACCGGGCCTCTACACCACCACTGGCCGCTTCACCCGCCGCCCGCCGCCGTGCCCCAATGGCCGCAGTGGCCGGCGCTGGCCCTCGTCGCGTCACCCACGCCACCCGGGTCCTCGCCGCCACCGCCCTGGCAGCCCTGGCAGCCGCTGCACCCCGGGGCCACCGCGACGCTAGTCGGGCCGCTACAGCCCTCACTTCAACTACAGCCAGCCCCCGCCGCCGCCCTGATCTGGCCACAATAGCCAGCCGCGGCCATCGCCGCACCCGCCGCCTCCGCCGTTTCCAGGCAGCAGCTGCTGCCGCTGCCGGCGCCTTCGCCGCCCAGCAACGGGCTGACTACAACCTCGCCGGTGGGCGTGCCGATTCAGCAAATGCCGTTCCCGCCCTCGCAGTCCCAGCTTCCAACCTGGTTGGCCGGGACGTCACCGCCGCCAGTCTACACCATGGCCACGGACCAGCCGCGGCCCTCCCTGCCGTACAACAGGGTCTCCGGCTCCGCAGGTTTCCACTCTGGCTTCGACGGGCCACCGCTTTCCCGCGGACCACCTGTGCACACCGAACCAACGCCATCCTCTTCGCTGCTCCGTACCGCCGAGCCGTACACTCACGGCAGTCATGCTAATACACCGCCGCGCTTCTCCAAGCTCACCTTCGCCACCTACGACGGTGCCGAGTACCCCCTCAACTGGCTCAACCAGTGCGAGCAGTTCTTACGGGGGCAACGGACGCTCGCGTCGGACCGCACCTGGCTCGCCTCTTATCACCTCCGCAGCGCCGCACAGATGTGGTACTACGCCCTCGAGCAGGACGAGGGTGGCATGCCCCCATGGGAGCGTTTTCGCGAGTTCTGCCTCCTTCAATTCGGACTGCCGATACATGGGAGCTGGCTGGCGGAGTTGGGCCGCCTTCCCTTCACCTCTACGGTGCAAGAGTACACCGACCGCTTTCAGGACCTGGCGTGCCACGCGTCCGCCTTGATGGCTCACCAGTGGGCTGAACTCTTCGTCAGCGGTCTGCCAGATCATATCTGCGTGGACGTCGAGCTGCAGGGGCACCAGAACGTCCAGACGGACATGTACTACGCCCGCGCGTTCGAGCGCCGCGCGGTGGCCATCCAGCAGGCATCACCGTCCCGGGCCGCTGGGCCGCCACCCTGGCCGGATGTTCCTGCGCAGGGTCGGCCTGCTTTGGCTTTCATGGCACCTCTTGCAACGACCGCGGCCCGCCCGTTCCGCCGGCTCACCTCGGCCGAGCTACTCGAGCGTCGCCGCCAAGGGTTGTGCTTCAACTGCGACGAGACCTACATGCCCGGCCACATCTGCCCCCGACTCTTCTACCTGAAGGTTGCAGACTACATTGAGGAGGATGACGTCACCGCCGGGCTCGGCGACCTGGGCGCCCCAGCTGTCGCGGAGGTGTTTGACGCTGGTTGATCACCTCAAGGAGTTCAGCAAGCGCTTCCCTGCGACAGCTCGAGGACGAGCTGTTTGTGCAGGCGAGGAGAAGTGTTATGACCGGCATATTAGGGGCTTAGCCCAGTGGGCTGTGGCCCAAGTTATATTATCGTTATTAGGTGCTTAGCCCAATTTTCTTATCGTTATTAGGATCGTTCGCATAGGAGTAAGTAAACCTCTCTATATAAGGAGAGGAGATGTATCAATCTAATCAAGCAAGAAGCAATCAGTATTTGCTCGGCTTCCCTTAGGGAGCCGGGAGACCTAACCCTAGCCGCCTCTTGCGCCGCCGCCTCTTCTCCACCACGCAAGGACGGAGCCCAGACGCCGGCCGCCGCGCGCTCGACCTCGTCTTCCTCCATCTTTCCCCTACAATCTCCACCCTAGAACCGGCAGAACCCTAGCTCCTAACACCTAAAGTGGCGAAGTCGATCTTGGCGAACCGTGGCGGCGTCTGGGTCGGCGCCCATGGCCGATCGGCTCGGAGGTGCGGAGCAGTGATGATGATGGTGCCCGATCAACGGTGAGGAGGCCGTCGTAGGCCCCTGCGGAGCCGGACGAGGCCTCAGACTGCAGCGTGGGTACCGATGGGTCCCCAGCCTCCGTGTAAACTGGCGGTGGCGACGTCCCGGTTAGCCAGGCTGGGATCGGGCACGGTGACGGCGGAAACCAGACCTGCTGGATCGGGAGGCCTACCGGTGTGGACAGGCCCAGTCCGGAGCTGGGCGGCGGCGGCGGGAGCTGGACCGGCGCGGGCAGCGCAGTTGGCGCGGCTGGGGCCGACGCGGGCCAGTGCGGCCACTGCGGCCAGGACGGCACTGGGGCGGGCGGAGGCTGGAGCGACGGTGGGGCCCCGGCGATCGCCGCGGGTACCGAGTACCAGGGCAGGTGCAGCAGCGTCGAAGGCGGCCCGCTGGAGTGCCCGGCCTGGAACGGCAGCGGCGGTGGCCCGCCAATTGCAGGCGCGCCCTGGGACGGCCACGGCAGCGTGGGGTGGCCGTAGGCGGCGGTAGTCGCAGCGGCGGAGGTGCGTGCGGTCCGGCCAGGTACAGATGGATGCCCTGGACGGCCGTCACGAGATCCCGCAAGATGCTGGTGACTTCTTCCGGCGTGAAAATGGCGGTTGTCGGCGCAACGGAGGTGACCGGTGCCGGCGGCGTGGGGGAACCGGCGGCGGTGACGGTGACCGGGGCCGGCGGCGTTGGGGAACCGGCGGTGGTCATCGGTGCGGTGGTGATGATTGGCAGCGGCGGCGTTGGCGTTGACGAAGACATGATCGAGCCCGAGTCTCTGGATACCAAATTGGTATCAACTAGCTTTGGTTCGATCATGTCTTCCTCCGTCGCGCCCGCGCCCGTCGTCCTCACCCCGGAGGAGGTGTCCGGGGCGTTACGGGACCTAACCCAGGCGGTCCAGGAGATCCACCTGTTCTTGGCCGGGTCCTACGGGCTGCACCCGGCTGCGCCGCCCATCGCCGCCACCGCGCCGTTGTGGCTGCCGTGGCAGCCACCGCACTAGGCGGCCTCCGCCTTGCTCGCTGGGCCGCTGCAGCTGCCATCCACCGCCCCGCCCTGGCTGCAGTGGCAGCCGTCCCTCCTGGCGGTGTCCGCCGCACCCGGCGCTCCGCCGCCGCAGTCGTTGCCACTGCCCGGCGCGGCACCGCAGCAGCCGTTGCAGCTGCCGCAGCCACCGCCGGTCAGCTCTGGCCCCACACCGACCGCGCCGGCGGGAGTCCCGATCCACCAGATCAAGTTCCCGCCATCGTCATCACCACTTCCCCAGGGCGTCCCCATCCAGCAGATCAAGTTCCTGCCGTCGCCGTCACCGCTTTCGGCTTGGATCACTACCCACCACGTGTCGGCGGCGGTGAGGCTGCAGGCTGCTGCGCACGGCCTCCTAGCGCGTCGGCGTGTGCGGGAGATGCGTGGTCTGCAGCTGTCGCTCCTCCCGGTTGCGCTTCGCTGCGCAAAGGACCTCGCCATTGTCCATCGACAGCCCTCCAATCTTCCTTGTGTGGTGCAGACCAACAGTCGTCCGGTGGGGAGAAGGCATGGTGTCACCGACAGGAGCGCACCATGTAGCACCACTGCATTCCGCCGCCGGCCGCCGCGAGGACGCCTCTGCCGGTCGCTCTTGCGACCACTTCCAGGTGGCCATACACATGCACTCCTTTTCTCCAGATGGTGTCCATGGGATCCAGGTGGCTGTACACGTGCACGTCCGACGTGCGGATGGTGTCCACTTTTTGTTAAGGGGTCCAAAATAAATCGTCCCAGTCCATTTCAGGTTGAGAGTAATAAAACAAGCGGAGATGTAAAAGGCTTGTTTTTAGGTGTTAGGTTTGTGTTGCGTGTTATGACCAGCATAATAGGGGCTTAGCCCAGTGGGATATGGCCCAAGTATCTTAATCATTATTAGGGGCTTAGCCCAATTATCTTATCGTATTAGGATCGTTTGCTTAGGAGTCAAGTAAACCTCTCTATATAAGGAGAGGAGATGTATCAATCTAATCAAGCAAGAAGCAATCAATATTTGCTCGGCTTCCCTTAGGGAGCCGGGAGACCTAAACCCTAGCCGCAACTCTCTCTCTCTCGCCGCCATCCTCTTTCCCGATCGCGACGGCCGCCGCGCCCTCGCCCCCGTCAACCCTTCCCCTTCCCCTACAACCTGAGGAGCAGGTCCGGTAGGACCCTGGGTTCTACCAATTTGGTATCCAGAGACTCGGGTTTGATCATGTCTTCTTCATCGCCGTCGCCGCCGCTGCCAATCGTCACCACCGCCCCGATGTTCACCGCCCCGATGACCACCGCCGGGGCCCCCACGCTGCCGGGCCTGGTCACCAACGTGGGCTCCCCACCGCCACCGGCCCCCATCACTTCTGCGCCGCCAACGACTGCCGTCTTCACGCCGGAACAGGTCACCAATACCTTGCGGGATCTCGTGACGGCCGTCCAGGGACTCCTTCTGAACCAGTACCACAAGTACATGGCCGGGCCATACGCACCTCCGCCGGCTGCATCGATCGCCGCCTACGGCCACCCCACGCTGCCGTGGCCGTCCCAGGGTGCGCCTGCCTACAGCAGGCAGCAGCTGTTGCCGCTCCATGCGCCCCCCCCCCCCGCGCTGCCGTGGCCGGCCCCGGGAGTGCCAGCCTGCACCGGGCTGCCGCTGCTGTCGTTCCAGGCGGGGCACCCCGGTGGGACCACTCCGGCCGCGGCTCCTCTGTGGCATCTGCCGCCGCCAGCTGCGGCTCCCCTTTGGCATCTGCAACCGCCTTCCCCCGCGGCAACCGACGCACCCGCCCACCCTCCACAGCCGACGCTGCAACCACCGGCGCCACCTCTGCCCAGCTTAGGGGCATCCTCGCCGGCCGGCCTTCCGATACATCAAGTCCGATTCCCGGCCTCCCCATCGCCACTACCAGCTTGGGCGGCTCGGTCTTCGCCATCGCCGGTTTACACCACGGCTCCGGAGCAGCCGACCCCGTTTCCGCAGTTCGGCGGGCCATCCGGCTCCGCGGGTCCCTACCCAGAGTACTCCGACCAGGCGCCACCCGCCTCGCTGCTCTGCACCCCTGAGCCAGCTCGACACGGCGCTCCGACCCAAACACCGCCGCGGTTCGCCAAGATCAACTTCGCCACCTATGATGGTACGGAGGACCCCCTCAACTGGCTCAACCAGTGCGACCAATTCTTTCGCGGGCAGCGCACCCTCGCATCGGAGCGTACTTGGCTCGCCTCATACCACCTCCGCGGCGCGACACAGACCTGGTATTACGCCCTCGAGCAGGACGAGGGCGCCATGCCCCCTTGGGAGAGCTTCCGCGAGCTCTGCCATCTTTGCTTTGGGCCTCCGGTGCGCGGGAGCCGCCTGGCGGAGCTAGGCTGCCTTCCCTTTACCTCCACGGTTCAGCACTTCGCCGACCGTTTCCAGGCCCTGGCTTGCCACGCGTCGAGCGTGATGGCGCAGCAGCGGGCTGACCTCTTTGTCGGTGGACTTCCGGATCACATCCGCGTGGACGTGGAGCTTCGAGGACCCCAGGATCTCCAGACGGCCATGTACTACGCCCGCGCATTCGAGCACCGCGTGGTGGCTGGCCAGCAGGAGTCCCCGTCCCGGGCCACTGGGTCGCTATCCTGGCCAGATCCCGCTCAGGGTCGGCCTGCTCAAGCTTCCGCGGCACCCCTCGCCGCGACCGCGGCACGCCTGTTCCACCGGCTCACCTCGGCCGAGCTACTCAAGCGTCTCCGCCAAGGGTTGTGCTTCAACTGCGACAAGCCCTACACGCCTGCCCGCGACTCTTCTACCTGGAGGTTGCAGACTACATTCCGGAGGACGCCGTCGCCGCCAACCTTGCCGCCCCAGCTGTCATGAAGGTGTTCGATGCTGGTTGATCACCTCGAGGAGTTTAGCAAGCGCTTCCCCACCTTACAGCTCGAGGACGAGCTGTTTGTGCAGGCGGGAGAAGTGTTATGACCAACATATTAGGGGCTGAGCCCAGCGGGATATGGCCCAAGTATCTTAATCATTATTAGGGGCTTAGCCCAATTATCTTATCGTATTAGGATCGTTTGCTTAGGAGTCAAGTAAACCTCTCTATATAAGGAGAGGAGATGTATCAATCTAATCAAAGCAAGAAGCAATCAATATTTGCTCGGCTTCCCTTAGGGAGCCGGGAGACCTAAACCCTAGCCGCAACTCTCTCCCTCTCTCGCCGCCATCCTCTTTCCCGAACGCGACGGCCGTCGCGCCCTCGCCCCCGTCAACCCTTCCCCTTCCCCTACAACCTGAGGAGCAGGTCCGGTAGGACCCTGGGTTAATTAGAGATAAGGGTCGCTTGCTTGGGAGTCAAGTAAACCTCTTTATATAAAGAGAGGAGATGTATCAATCTAATCAAACAAGAATTAAGAAGGAAATCCCTTCCCTCTTGCCCGGCCGTGGGCAAAAAGGCCCCCGGCCGGCCCTCTCGAGCCCTCCTTCTAGCAGCGCCATGGTATCAGCTAGCTTCGGTTTGATCATGTCTTCACCGCCGCCCAACCCGTCTCTCCCGCTGCCGATCACCTCGTCGCCTCCGGCGACCACCACGACCGTCGCCCCACTCCTGCCCCTGCCATCCTCACCCCGGAGGAGGTGTTCGGGGTGCTGTGGGACCTAACCCAGGTGGTCCAGGAGATGCGCCTGTTCTTGGCCGGGTCCTACGGCTGCACCAGGCTGCGCCGTCGTGGCTGCCGTGGCAGCCGCTGCACCAGGCAGCCTCCGCTGCGCTCGTCGGGCCGCTGCAGCTGCCATCCACCGCCCCACCTTGGCTGCAGTGGCAGCCGCCGCTCATGGCGGCCTCCGCCGCGCTCGCCGGGCCGCTGCAGCTGCCATCCACCGCCCCGCCCTGGCTGCAGTGGCAGCCGCTGCTCCTGGTGGCCTCCGCCGTGCCCGGCGCGACACCGCAGCAGCCGCTACAGCTGCAGCGGCCCCCACCGGTCAGCTCCGGCCCCGCATCGACCGCGCCAGCGGGAGTCTCGATCCACCAGATCAAGTTCCCGCCGTCGCCATCACCGCTTTCCCAGGGCGTCCCCATCCAGCAGATCAAGTTCCCGCCGTCAATGTCACCGCTTCCGACTTGGATCGCTACCCGCCACGTGTCAACGGCGATGAGGCTGCAAGCTGCTGTGCGCGGCTTCCTAGTGCGTCGGCGTGTGCGGGCGATGCGTGGTCTGCAGCTGCCGCTCCTCCCAGTTGTCCTTCGCTGCGCAAAGGACGTTGATCTCGTCCGCTGCGCCGGGGATCTTGGGCATGCGGTTTCCCCCACGGGCGGCGGGCATGCTGTTTTCCCTGCGGGCAGCGACCTCAAAGTCTGCGACATCGGCGGTTGGGAGGCGCACCCCTCCTCGTCATTCTCCATCGCAAGCCCTCCACTCTTCCCTGTGCGGTGCAGACCAACAGCCATACACATGCACTCCTTTTGTCCAGGTGGTGTCCGTGGGATCCAGGTGGTTGTACACGTGCACGTCCAACGTGCGGATGGTGTCCACTTTTTGTTAAGGGGGTCCAAAATAAAGCGTCCCAGTCCATTTCAGGTTGAGAGTACTAACACAAGCCGAGATGTAAAAGGCTTGTTTTTAGGTGTTAGGTTTGTGTTGCGTCGAGCCATGGTTATAGGTTGGTTAGGCTGCAGCTCGAGGACAAGCTGCATGTCCACGTGGGGTGTTGTGTTAGAGTACGTAATGGGCCTGGTCTGGCGATATAGCCCATTAGTCTTAGGGTTAATTAGAGATAAGGGTCGCTTACTTGGGAGTCAAGTAAACCTCTCTATATAAAGAGAGGAGATGTATCAATCTAATCAAGCAAGAATTAAGAAGGAAATCCCTTCCCTCTTGCCCGGCTGTGGGCAAAAAGACCCCTGGCCGGCCCTCTCCAGCCCTCCTTCTAGGAGTGCCATAACAATTAGGTGTTAGGAGCTAGGGTTATGCCGGCTCTAGGGCGGAGATTGTAGGGGAAAGATGGAGGAAGACGAGGTCGAGGGCGCGGCGGCCGGCGGCTGGGTGTCGTCCTTGCGTGGTGGAGAAGAGGCAGTGGCGGCGCAAGAGGCGGCTAGGGTTAGGTCTCCCGGCTCCCTAAGGGAAGCCGAGCAAATACTGATTGCTTCTTGCTTGATTAGATTGATACATCTCCTCTCCTTATATAGAGAGGTTTACTTGACTCCTAAGCAAAAGACCCTAATAATGATAAGATAATTGGGCTAAGCCCCTAATAAAAATAAGATAACTTGGGCCACAGCCCACTGGGCTAAGCCCCTAATAGGCCGGTCATAACACTTCTCTCCGCCTGCACAAACAGCTCGTCCTCGAGCTGTAAGGCGGGGAAGCGCTTGCTGAACTCCTCGAGGTGATCAACCAGCGTCAAACACCTCCGCGACACCTCGGGCGGCCAGGTCGCTGAGCCCGGCGGCGACGACGTCCTCCTCAATGTAGTCTGTAGCCTCCAGGTAGAAGAGTCGGGGCCAGACGTGGCCGGGCATGTAGGTCTCATCGCAGTTGAAGCACAACCCTTGGCGGCGACGCTCAAGTAGCTCGGCCGAGGTGAGCCAGCGGAACGGGCGCTCCGCGGTCGCGGCAAGGGGTGCCGCAGAAGCCTGAGCAGGCCGACCCTGCGCGGGAACATCCAGCCAGGGTGGCGGTCCAGCGGCCCGGGTCGGTGATGCCTGCTGGATGGCCACCGCACGCCGCTCGAACGCGCGGGCGTAGTACATGGCCGTCTGGAGGTCCTGGGGTCCCTGCAACTCAACGTCCACGCGGATATGATCTGGCAGACCGTCGACGAAGAGTTCGGCCCGCTGTTGAGCCGTCACGCCGGACTCGTGGCACGCCAGGGCCTAAAAGCGGTCGGTGTAGTCCTGCATCATAGAGGTGAAGGGAAGGCGGCCCAACTCCGCCAGCCGGCTCCCACGTATCGGCAGTCCGAAGCGAAAGAGGCAGAACTCGCGAAAACGCTCCCATGGGGGCATGCTGCCCTTGTCCTGCTCGAGGGCGTAGTACCACGTCTGTGCGGCGCCGCAGAGGTGATAAGAGGCGAGCCAGGTGCGGTCCGACGCGAGTGTCCGTTGCCCCCGGAAGAACTGCTCGCACTGGTTGAGCCAGTTGAGGGGGTCCTCGGCGCCGTGGTAGCTGGCGAAGGTGAGCTTGGCGAAGCGCGGCAGTGTCACCGCCGTGAGTGTATGGTTCGGCGGTACGGAGTAGCGAAGAGGATGGCGTTGGTCCGGTGTGCACAGGTGGTCCGCAGGAAAGCGGTGGCCCGTCGAAGCCAGCATGGAAATCCGCGGAGCTGGAGGGCCCGTCGTACGGCAGGGAGGGCGCCGGCTGGTTCGCGGCCAAGGTGTAGACTGGCGGCGGTGACGTCCCGGCCAACCAGGCCGGAAGCTGGGACGGCGAGGGCGGGAAATGCACTTGTTGAGTCGGCACGCCCACCGGCTCGGTTGTAGTCAGCCCGTTGCTGGGCGGCGGAGGCGCCGGCAGCAACAGCTGCCTAGAAATGGCGGAGGCGACGGGGGCGGCGATGGCCGCGGCCGGCCATTGTGGCCAGATCGGGGCGGTGGAGGGGGCTGGTTATAGCTGCAGCGAGGGCTGCAGCGGCCCGACCAGCGTCGCGGTGGCCTCGGGGTGCGGCGGCTGCCAAGGCTGCCAGGGCGGTGGCGGCGAGGACCCGGGTGGCATGGGTG
>NC_057802.1:135776792-135890506 GCF_018294505.1 Triticum aestivum
GGCGGGCGGCGGCTGAAGCGGCCAGTGGTGGTGTAGAGGCCCGGTCGGCGCCGCGGGTGCCGAATACCACGGCCGGGCGGCTGGCCCGGTCGCGGCGGCGGCCCGTAGGGGCCGGCTAGGTATAGCCGTATCCCCTGGACGGCGGCGACGAGATCGTTGAGGACCTCGGTGATCTCCTCCGGAGTGTAGGTGGCGGCCGGTGGTGCGGTGGAGGGCGCCGTCATCTGGGTGGCGGCGGCGCCGGACGATGCGACCAGCGGCACGGACGGGGAGGGCAGCGGCGCGGTGGAGAAGGCCATTGGCGCGGTGGTGACGGTCGGCAGCGGAAGCGACGGGATGGGCGGCGGCGAAGACATGATCGGAACTGAGCTACCTGATACCAAATTGTCCAGCCCACAGTGTTATGTCCTAATGTGCTGGTCATAACACTTCTCACTTCTCCCCCGCTGTCCAGAACCCGGGATGGGCACCACTCTGATGCGACTAACGGGCTACACTGCCCTCGTCCTTTCTAGAGAAGGAGTTTCTCTCGAAAGAAGTGAGTGGGAGGAAAGTAGAACTTGATGAGGTAATTGTACCTTCTCTTGAATTGGAAAGTAGCTCATCACAAAAAACCGTTCTAGTGATGCTTACACCCTCTAGAGAGGAAGCTAATGATGATGATCATGAAACTTCAGATCAAGTTACTACTGAACCTCGTAGGTCAACCAGAGCACGATCCGCACCAGAGTGGTGCGGTAGTCCTATTCTAGAAGTCATGTTACTAGACCAAGGCGAACCTAAGAACTATGAAGAACCTATGATGAGCCCAGATTCCGATAAATGGCTTGAGGCGATGAAATCTGAGATAGGATCCATGTATGAGAACAAAGTGTGGATTTTGGTGGAGTTGCCCGATGATCGGAAAGCCATTGAAAATAAATGGATCTTCAATAGGAAGATAGACACTGATAGTAGTGCTACTATCTACAAAGCTCGACTTGTCGCGAAAGGTTTTCGACAGGTTCAAGGGGTTGACTACGATGAGATTTTCTCACCCGTAGCGATGCTTAAGTCTGTCCGAACCATGTTAGCAATTGCCACATTTTATATATTATGAAATCTGGCAAATGGATGTCAAAAACTGCATTCCTTAATGGATTTATTAAAGAAGAGTTGTATATGATACAACCAGAAGGATATGTCCATCCTAAAGGTGCTGACAAAATGTGCAAGCTCTAGCGATCCATCTATGGACTAGTGCAAGCTTCTCGGAGTTGGAATACACACTTAGATGAGTTGATCAAAGCATATAGTTTTATACAGACTTGCGGTGAAGCCTGTATTTACAAGAAAGTGAGTGGGAGCACTACAGCCTTTCTGATAAGTATATGTGAATGACATATTGTTGATCGGAAATGATGTAGAATTTTCTAGAAAGCATAAAGGAGTGTTTGAAAGGAGTTTTTCAAAGAAAGACCTCGGCGAAGCTGTTTTATATTAGGCATCAAGATCTATAGAGAGAGATCAAGACGCTTAATAGGACTTTCACAAAGCACATACCATATAAAGTTTTCGAAGCAGTTCAAAATGGATCAGTCAAAGAAAGGGTTCTTGCCTGTGTTACAAGGTGTGAAGTTGAGTAAGACTCAAAACCCGACCACGGCAGAATATAGAGAGAGAATGAAAGTCATTCCCTATGCCTCAGTCATAGGTTCTATAAAGTATGCCATGCTGTGTACCAGACCTGTTGTGTGCCTTGCCATGAGTTTGGCAAGGGGGCACAATAGTGATCTAGGAGTAGATCACTGGACAACGGTCAAAATTATCCTTAGGTACCTAAAGAGGACTAAGGAAATATTTCTCGGTTATGGAGGTGATAAAGAGTTCGTCGTAAAGAGTTACGATGATGCAAGCTTTGACACCGATCTGGATGACTCTAAGTCTTGATCTAGATACATATTGAAAGTGGGAGCAATTAGCTAGAGTAGCTCCATGCAGAGCATTGCAGACATAGAAATTTTCAAAATACATACGGATCTGAATGTGGCAGACTCGTTGACTGAACTTCTCTCACAAGCAAAACATAATCACACCTTAGTACTCTTTGGTGTTAATCACATAACGATGGGAACTAAATTATTGACTAGTAAACCCTTTGGGTGTTGGTCACATGGCGATGTGAACTATGGGTGTTAATCACATAAAGATGTGAATTATTGGTGTTAAAACACATGATGATGTGAAGTGGATTATTGACTCTAGTGCAAGTGGGAGACTTAAGGAGATATGACCTAGAGGCACTAATAAAGTTGTTATTTTATATTTCCTTATATCATGATAAATGTTTATTACTCATGCTAGAATTGTATTAACCGGAAACTTGATACATGTGTGGATACATAGACAAAACACCGTGTCCCTAGTAAGCCTCTACTAGACTAGCTCGTTAATCAAAGATGGTTAAGTTTCCTAGCCATAGGCATGTGTTGTCATTTGATGAACGGGATCACATCATTACGAGAATGATGTGATGGACAAGACCCATCCGTTAGCTTAGCATAATGATCGTTAAGTTTTTTGCTATTGCTTTCTTCATGTCATATACATATTCCTTTGACTATGAGATTATGCAACTCCCGGATAGCGGAGGAATACCTTGTGTGCTATCAAATGTCACAACATAACTGGGTGATTATAAAGATTCTCTACAGGTATCTCCAAAGGTGTTTGTTGGGTTGGCATAGATCGAGATTAGGATTTGTCACTCCGAGTATCGGAGAGGTATCTCTGGGCCCTATCGGTAATACACATCATGGTAAGCCTTGCAAGCAATGTGACTAATGAGTTAGTTACGGGATGATGTATTACGGAACGAGTAAAGAGACTTACCAGTAACGAGATTGAACTAGGTATGAAGATGCCGACTATCGAATCTCGGGCAAGTAACATACCGATGACAAAGGGAATAACGTATGTTGTCATTACGGTACGACCGACAAAGATCTTCGTAGAATATGTGGGAACCAATATGAGCATCTAGGTTCCGCTGTTGCTTATTGACCGGAGAGGTGTCTCGGTCATGTCTACATAGTTCTCGAACCCGTAGGGTCCGCACGCTTAACGTTCGATGACGATTTTGTATTATATGAGTTATGTGATTTTGTGACCGAATGTTGTTCGGAGTCCCGGATGAGGTCACAGACATGACGAGGAGTCTCGAAATGGTCGAGAGGTAAATATTCATATATTGGACGATGATATTCGGACACCGGAAGTGTTCCGGGGGTACCGGATACATATCGGGTCACCGGAAGGGGTTCCGGACATCCCCCCGGCAACTACATGGGCCTAATGGGCCAAGAAGGGGACATACCAGCCCCTAGGGGGCTGGTGCGCCCCATGTAGGCCAAAATAAGGGGGGAAGGAAAGAGGGGAAGAGAGAAAGGAAGGGGAGCAATTCGGCCTCCCCCTTCCTTCTCTCCTCCCTCCTCCTTCCTTCCCCCTCCAGATGAATATGGAAGGGGGGAGGCCGAATGGGGAGGCGCCCAAGTAGGATTCCTCCTACTTGGGGCGCCCCCTTGGCTGCCTCTCCTCCCCTCCAACCTATATATATGAGGGGAGGGGGCACCGCTAGAACACACATCAACAGTTGTTAGCCGTGTGCGGCGCCCCCCTCCACAGTTTACGCCTCCGGTCATATTGTCGTAGTGCTTAGGCGAAGCCCTGCGCGGATCACTTCACCATCACCGTCACCACACCACCGTGCTGATGAAACTCTCCCTCGACACTATGCTGGATCAAGAGTTCGAGGGACGTCATCAAGCTGAACGTGTGCAGAACTCGGAGGTGTCGTATGTTCGGTGCTTGATCGGTCAGAACGAGAAGAAGTTTGACTACATCAACCGCGTTGTCAAATGCTTCCGCTTTCGGTCTACGAGGGTACATGGACACACTCTCCCCCTCTCATTCCTATGCATCTCCTAGACAGATCTTGCGCGAGCGTTGGAATTTTTTTGAAATTGCATGCTACGTTTCCCAACAGATGAAATATCATAGACTCGGATGCAAAGGAGCAAATTTGAGGCCTCACTAGTCACTGTCCGTAGACGCACCCTGTCGCGTTTCGGGTGTTTGAGGGGTCGGATTTGCAGGTCTAGCTATAATGGGGGGAGGGAGGGAGTATTTTTTTAGCAAAAGTATAAAACAAGTAGACTGTCGTGCGTTGCTGCGGGCCAACAAATGAATTGTAAACAATACTTATTTTCCTCCCCATGAACCAGCGCATTGCACGCGATGTTCGACCACAACACAAATGCAACCATCTTCTTCTTCCTATTCTTTCCCCTCGTGTTGTCCATCACCTTCTTTGTCCATACATCATTCATCTTTTCAGTTTATTGTTCCATGTCGTCGTATTGTTGTCTCAAATGGTACAAAAACAATTCGACAATGTCACCTTATTCCCGATCTATTCCTAATCTACGGAAGCTAAATCTAGTTGAATACTCGTGCGTTGGCATGAAATAACACACTTATGTATGGAAACATGTATCAAAATATCATTATATGGAGTGTGTACATCGCATGCTTATGACTATTTTGCACGGACACTACATCCAGTCTATTTTGCTACTTGCCACTAATCCCTTGTGTTTATTTGCACACATCCAGGCAAAGTTGGTTTTGTTACATGGTTAAGTTGCACAGAAAAGTGTTTAATTACACATATATCATATTCACCTCTCTTTTTTGCTTCCTGTTCCTACTCTCACTGGTACGCGTCGGTGCTATACAAACGGTTTTTAACCCCTTTCCACGACGGCATTTGGAACCGTCGCCAAGTGAGTGTGGACGATAGGGGGGTCCTTCCCACATGACCCAGAAATCGTCGGGGATAGGCCCTCCTGGGACACAGGCTGGGGGGAAATGAGCTCATGTGCGATCGGGCGAGGCATCGAAACCCAATCATTTCTGTTTGTATGTACATCCCACACGGTGAATCCCAGAAAAACATTTCTGTTTGTATGTATATCTGTCGATGGAAAATGACCCCTATGGGATCACTAGAATCCCTTCTACGGTTGGCGGGCGCGAGGTTGTGCAAAGAGCGGGTCTAGGAGCCAGCACAAAGATCGTTTACCCTGGTTCGGGCCGCGAGGATGCGTAGTACCCTAGTCCTGCTTTGGTGTATATTTGAGTGTTCTTTGTGACTTGTTCAAAAGATCTGAATCCTTCTACCGTACGCCTTGGGCCTCCTTTTATAGAAAAAGGGGTTGCCACAGTGGCACACAGGAGGTGGAAAGGTGTACAGTGGCTGAGTCTATCTGTCGGTGTCAAAACCGGTGGATCTCGGGTAGGGGGTCCCGAAATATACGTCTAAGGCGGATGGTAACAGGAGGCGGGGGACACGATGTTTACCCAGGTTCGGGCCCTCTCGATGGAGGTAATACCCTACTTCCTGCTTGATTGATCTTGATGATATAAGTATTACAAGAGTTGATCTACCACGAGATCGTAGAGGCTAAACCCTAGAAGCTAGCCTATGGTATGATTGTTGTTGTCCTACGGACTAAACCCTCCGGTTTATATAGACACCGGAGGGGGCTAGGGTTAGACAGAGTCGGTTACAAGGGAGGAGATCTACATATCCGTATTGCCAAGCTTGCCTTCCACGCCAAGGAGAGTCCCACCCGGACACGGGACGAAGTCTTCAATCTTGTATCTTCATAGTCCAACAGTCCGGCTGTCCGAGGACCCCCTAATCCAGGACTCCCTCAGTAGCCCCCGAACCAGGCTTCAATGACGATGAGTCCGGCACGCAGATTGTCTTCGGCATTGCAAGGCGGGTTCTCCTCCAAATTCTGAGTGCCTGTTGAGTAGTGTCCGTCTTCCCATGAATGTTGCACTCCTTGGCTTCTGCGCCTAATAATGGCTGTCCTCCACGTGTCGAGCGAATGCGAGAAGTCGGGGCATTTTTACACTTGCCACCCTAACCATGTAAGTAAATCATCTATTTAAAGAGACGGGGATCCTCAGATCCAGATCACACCATCCTCCCACAACGAGTATCCATCGGAGCGCGCCCGGAAAGGTCCATCCCATCACGGCCGGCCATCGCAGCTCCTCCTCTCGCTCCCGTAGCCCTAAGCCAGGCAATTGGAAGAAGTGCTCCATCCCTCACAGCCAATTGGTAGAGTTACAGACCCAGGGATTCCTCCCTCCAGCGTATATGGTCCCCGTTCGAGCCGAACTCGCCACCTACAACGGCGGGGAGCAAGCGGAGAGCTTTCCCAACCCATCCATGGGGGAGCGGGTATGCCTTGTCCCTTACTTATTAAGGGGGCTCGGATTTCCAATCCATCAGTTCCTCCGCGGGCTCCTGGAGTTCTACAGCCTCCAGCTGCATAACTTTACTCCCGCCTCCATATTACACATCGCTGGCTACGTCGCCCTTTGCGAGCTGTTTTTGGGCTGCGAAGCTCATTTCGAGCTATGGAAGAGGCTATTCTGCCTCGTACCCCGGACACACGAGGGGTCAATATATCAAGTGGGCGGAGCCGAAATATGGCGCATCGCCGGGACCGCATACCTGTCCGGTACTCCGAAGAAGACATCTGAAGACTGGCCTTCGGAGTGGTTTTATATGAAGGACGTCCCCCTTCCGGACCCTATTCGGATGGGCCTTCCTGAGTTCGACAACGCTCACTTGAAGAAACGCCGCAGCTGGCGCCCTCGGAGCCCCCAGGAGGAAGATAACGGGGAAGTCCTTTACCTGATGGGTCGGATACAGACGCTGGCCTAGTCAGGACTGACAGTAATCGAGGTCATGTCAATATGTATAATGCGGGGGGTGCAGCCACTCCAATATCGGGGGCAACCCATGTGGCACTTCAACGGAGAAGACGACGCCACCCGCTGCGGTCATAAGGGACCGGACTCAGTCGCTGCTCTAGCAAAAATTCTGTCCGATTTGTATAAAGGAGAGGAAGAGGAGTTCATCAGCATTAAGCCACGGGATGGATTCTCCATGTACAACCCTCCAAGCTGGGTGAGCTGCTACTTTTTACTCCAAGCCTTCCCGCATTCTTTGTCATAAGTATTTACCTTGCCATTTCATAGCAGGAACTGCGAAAAGCTGTAGGGGGTCCACAGCCCGCCTCCACAACCGGAGGACCCTGACCGGGCCTTCGACCCTGGACTCGGAGAAGATCCGGACACATTTGTGGAGCTTATTGACAGGAAGTTCTACCAATTAAGCTGCGACGGTGCCATGGTGGCCATCATAGCCGATTATCCGGGACTACTCCCCGCATCGCATGTAAGTAAAACTGGAGTCCTAACTTCCAAGAAGGATCCCTTTTTCTGCACTTCACCTACCGCACACATATGGTGTCTTACAAGGAAGGCCCTCGGGACGACATGCCGAACCCGCAGTGACTCACCAACAAGGGGCACCAAAGCCGGGTAGGCTTAAAAGGAAGGCGGTCAGGACTGAGACGCCGTCGCAGAGGTATGAAAAATAACCCCGCTCCGTGGTTGTCAGCTTTTAAAATATAATAACGCCCATGTTTCCTAGTAGGAAAAACGCTCGCCGGACTATATCTGGAGAGGTTGCCGGCCACGCCTCCACCAGTCGGGCTCCAGAGCCGGACTTAGAGGCGGACGCTGACATGGGGCCAACGCCAGATGTTCCTCCTACAGAGGATGCGGATAGGCTGTCCGCTACGAATTCCGAAGTGGATACGCCATGAATCATAGGCGTCGCCGGGCCGTACTCTGCGACGCTTGTTTCTCCCAAGAGGCGTTTGATGCCTTCAACTCAGGAGACGCGTACATCCGAGCTGCTCAGAATGGTCTTGCCAGAGCCACGGACCAGTATGTAAAGGATATATGGGTAAGAAAATCTAATAATTATGTATATCAGTAGCCCCTAAGACTTGAAACAGTTGGCACAACTGATTTAAGGATCATTGTTTGCATAGGTTCTTACGGAGAAGAATACCCATTTGTCTCGGGAGCTGGAGGAGTGCAAAGCCCAGCTTCAGGCCGCAGTTGCCGCAGTGAAGGAGTCCGAGAAGGCCCCATCTGGTAACACTTGTTTCCATTGCAAAGAATGTCATGTTCCAGGTAGTATGCGGCATGCGTGCAAATCTAACAATAGATTTTGCAGATGACTCCAGAGTGAATCCGGAGGTCGTGCGAGGGGATGAGCAACATGCTAACCGACAGCTAAAGGCCGGTGAGCGCGTGCTTACATGGGTTAGGCGGGAGAAAAACGATCTCCAAGACGCCAATACCCGGCTGGGCGTTGAACTGAAAGATGTTCGAGCCCAGCTTGCTGACTCCGTAAAGGAGAATAAGAGGCTTCGACGCGGCATTTTCAGTAAGTGCTTGAACGAACTTTTAAAGAGTTCGGTGAAGAAATCGGCTGACAGAGTTATATCTATAGGTATGCTGACGGGTCGTCCCGCGGAGGAGATGCCCAGGTCTACAGGCGATCTTCTGCCAGAGCTCTCACAACTGCACGAACAGGTACGGTAGGTGATGCAGGGCGTTGCCCAAGCCTTGTGGCCATCCGCCTCCCTGCCAGGAGGCATGAGAGAGCTCATAGAAAAGCTTAAGGGAGCGCGGCGGTGCTTACGATTATGGAAGATATCAGCCTGCCGACAAGGTGCAAGGGAAGCCTGGGCCATGGTGAAGACGCGATATACCAAGGCTGACCCGAACCACATGGCCGAGGTCGGACCTGTGGGGCCTCATGGGAAAGAGATCCCCGTCAATTTGGTTTATGACCAGGTAGAATTAGCCGCAAAGTATTCCCGACGGGACTGTAGGCTAGACAGCCTGTTGGATGGTATAGAAGAAGAATTTAGTCAGTCTAAGTGACTGTGTACTTCAAGTGACATATATTGTCCCTAGCCGGATTGTAAATCATTTTTCATGGCGGACCTTTTCGCTTCGACCTCCGGACCCGACAGTCCGGAGTGTATCTGAATACCCGCTCAGTTATGTAAAAACCGGGGTATGCATGGAAACCAGGCATAGGGGTCATAAGTGCTTGAACAGACAAGTACCCAACTAGCTATGTTATATTACATGAATAGTAAGAAACATCTTCCAGGGAGAATAGTTCCGTTAAGGGTTCCTTTCCCTGGGTACGCATGCATTAATGTGCATGCCCGAACTGCGAAAAGAGACGCAGGATATAAACATCTGGGGGCATGTGGTACAATAGATAAAAATCGTCTTTTGTTCACCGACCGAATATTCCCTTAAGAACGCTAGCTTTCGGCTTCACCCAGTCTGAGGTACACATCCGGCTGACCCGGCAGTAACAATCACAGAGGTGCTCCCCTTATGCCCTAGCCGAATTAACGGGAACGTAGGGCATAAACACAAGAGCCAGGCAACCCAGCTTGGCCAAAACTTAAGTCATATCGATGCATATAATGGCGAAGAAAGGTACATGTGAAAAGTAACACATGTGTGGGGCCTAGAGCCCAGAACGTAGCTATATTAAGCTTCTGTATAAGAAGCCCCCAGGTATCATGAGCGCGGCTAGCACATCAAGATTGTGTAGCCAAGACACATTTTAGCCTTTTAAGGCCTTGAAGAAAAAAGGGAAGAAAGAAAAGATCGATAACGAATATATAAAAAATTGACAGAGGTAAGGAGACAAACATAGAGTTCGGCACTAGGCGTAGAACCTTCGGAGTCTGGCTGCGTTCCATGGGTTTGGCTCGAGTCGATTGTCCGATGCATCCCGCAGACGGTACGCTCCACCGGTCAGAACTTGGTCAATAACGAAGGGACCTACCCATTTGGGCTTGAGCTTGTTCTTTTTTCTTCTTCGGTAGGCGTAGAACGAGTTCGCCAACGTTATAAGTTTTGGCTCGTACTTCTCTGCTTTGATACCTTCGAGCCTGTTGCTGATAGAATGCGGAACGGGCTTTTGCCACGTCACGCTCCTCCTCCAGGGCGTCAAAACTGTCCTGCCGATCAAGCTCAGCTTCTTTCTCTTCATACATGCGCACTCTAGGTGAGTCATGAATTTTGTCGCAGGGCAGCACCGCCTCTGCGCCGTACACCATAAAAAACGGTGTGTATCCGGTAGTGCGATTCGGCGTGGTCCGCAGCCCCCATAGTACGGAGTCGGGCTCCTCTACCCAGTGCGTATCGGATTCCTTCAAGGATCGCACTAATCTGGGTTTAATGCCGCTCATGAGAAGACCATTTGCTCGCTCGACTTGACCGTTAGTTTGCGGGTGATAGACAGAAGCATAATCGAGCTTGATGCCCATGTTGCTGCACCAAAGTTTTACCTCGTCGGCTGTAAAGTTCAAACCGTTATCGGTGATGATGCTGTGGGGAACGCCATAACGGTGTACAACCCCGGATATGAAGTCTATCACTGGTCCGTATTCGGTCGTTTTAACTGGTTTGGCTTCTATCCATTTGGTGAATTTGTCCACCATGACCAATAGGTATTTTTTCTTATGGCTTCCCCCTTTAAGGGGTCCGACCATATCAAGCCCCCAGACCGCAAAGGTCCAAGTGATGGGTATTGTTTGGAGAGCGGTAGGTGGCATATGGCTTTGGTTTGTGAAAAGCTGGCAACCGACGCAACGTTGAACGAGGTCCTGTGCGTCTGCCCGGGCTGTCGGCCCATAAAAACCTATACGGAAGGCCTTGCTTACAAGGGCCCGAGCTGCGGCGTGGTGGCCGCCAAGTCCAGCATGAATTTCTGCCAAAAGTTGCCGTCCTTCCTCTTCAGAGATGCACCTTTGAAGGACTACGGTAGCGCTTTTCTTATAAAGCTCTCCCTCGTGGACCTTGTAGGCTTTAGACCGTCGCACAATGCAACGTGCCTCGTTTGGGTCCTCAGGTAGTTCCTGCCTAGTTAGGTAAGCCAAGAAGGGTTCTGTCCACGGGGGGATGACGACCATAATCACGTGGGCCAAAGGTGTTATTTCGGTGGCAGAGCCTCCGATTATGTCAGAGTGTTCGGTGTCTGGCGTTGTGGCCGGGTCCGGACTATTGTTACCGGTCTCTCCTTCCCATACCACGGATGGCTTAAACAGCCTTTCCAAGAAGATATTAGGTGGGACAGGGTCGCGCTTAGCGCCGATGCGGGCGAGGATATCCGCCGCCTGATTGTTTTCCCGGACCACATGGTGGAATTCAAGCCCCTCGAACTGAGCTGACATTTTGAGGACGGCGTTGCGATAAGCCGCCATTTTCGGATCCTTGGCATCGAAGTCTCCATTTATTTGAGATATTGCGAGGTTCGAGTCCCCACGCACCTCCAGGCGTTGAATGCCCATGGAGACTGCCATCCGGAGACCATGTAACAGGGCCTCATATTCTGCTGCGTTGTTGGAGTCTGTGTATAGTATTTGGAGTACGTATTGGACTGTATCTTCGGTGGGGGATGTTAGGACGACGCCAGCCCCCAGACCAGCCAGCATTTTAGAGCCGTCAAAGTGCATGATCCAATTGGAGTACACGCCGTACTCTTTAGGGAGTTCGGCTTCTGTCTATTCGGCGACGAAATCAGCCAGTACTTGTGACTTAATGGCTCGCCGTGGTTTGTATATTATGTCGAACGGGAGGAGCTCGATAACCCATTTAGCAATCCGGCCCGTGACCTCGCGGTTGTTTATTATGTCGTTGAGTGGTACTTCAGAGGCCACCATAATTGAACACTCTTGAAAGTAATGTCGTAGTTTCCGTGATGCCATGAAGACTGCGTATGCTATCTTTTGATAATGTGGGTACCGTGATTTGCATGGAGTGAGGACAGTGGATACATAGTATACCGACTTTTGAAGCGGGAACTTATGTTCGTCCGTCTCTCGTTCGACGACGAGCACTGCGCTTACAACTTGGTGTGTTGCCGCTATATATAACAGCATTGGTTCGCCGACATTTGGCGCGGCCAAGATTGGGTTTGTGGCCAAAACGGCTTTTATTTCTTCTAATCCGGCCGTGGCCGCATCCGTCCACTCGAAGTGTTCGGTGCGTCGAAGAAGGCGATAAAGAGGCAGTGCCTTTTCTCCTAATCAGGAGATGAAGCAGCTTAAGGCAACCACGCATCCAGTTAGGTTCTGGATTTGCTTGAGGTCTGTTGGGATGGCCAACTGTGACAGAGCTTGGATTTTAGCCGGATTTGCTTCGATTCCTCTGTTGGAGACGATGAAGCCTAAGAGCTTTCCGGCGGGCACGCCGAAGACGCATTTTTCCGAATTGAGCTTAATGTCGTATGTTCGGAGATTGTCGAACGTGAGCCTCAAGTCGTCTATTAAGGATTCGACGTGTCTGGTTTTAATGACCACATCATCTATGTATGCCTCCACTGTTTTGCCGATCTATGTCTCCAAGCATGTCTGAATCATGCGTTGATAGGTTGCACCGGCATTTTTGAGCCCGAAAGGCATGGTTTTAAAACAGAAGGGGCCGTATGGAGTGATAAATGTCGTTGCGGCTTGATTGGACTCCGCCGTCTTAATTTGATGGTATCCGGAGTATGCGTCGAGGAAACACAATGAGTCGTGTCCTGCGGTAGCGTCGATAATTTGATCGATGCGAGGGAGGGGGAAGGGATCCTTGGGGCAAGCCTTGTTAAGGTCCTTGAAGTTGACACATAGGCGCCAGGATTTGTCCTTCTTTGGTACCATCACCAGGTTTGCTAGCCAGTCCGGATGTTTTATTTCTTGAATGAATCCGGCCTCCAGTAACTTGGCTAGCTCCTCTCCCATGGCTTGTCGCTTAGGCTCAGAGAAGCGCCGAAGAGTTTGCTTGACCGGCTTGAATCCCTTTAGAATGTTAAGGCTATGCTCGGCCAGCCTGCGTGGGATTCCTGGCATGTCTGAAGGATGCCAGGCGAAGATGTCCCAATTCGCGCGCAAGAACTCCCGTAGCGCGGCGTCTACTGTGGGGTTTAACTGTACCCCGATGGATGCTGTTTTTGTAGGGTCCGTTGGATGGACTTGGAATTTGACTATTTCATCCGCTGGTTTAAAAGAGGTGGACTTGGATCTTTTGTCGAGTATCACGTCGTCCCTGTCCACTGTGGAGCGCAGCGCAGTTAATTCTTCGGCCGCGAGGGCTTCGGATAACGCCTCGAGGGCCAGTGCGGCTGTTTTATTTTCGGCGCGGAGTGCTATGTCCGGATCACTAGCTAGAGTGATGATTCCATTGGGCCCGGGCATTTTGAGCTTCATGTACCCGTAATGGGGTATAGCTTGGAAGATCGTGAATGCCTCCCGCCCTAGAAGGGCGTGGTATCCGCTATTGAACGGGGCCACTTGGAATGTGATTTCTTCGGACCTATAATTCTCCGGCGTGCCGAATACCACATCTAGTGTGATTTTCCCAGCACATCGTGCCTCCCGACTAGGGATGATTCCTCTGAAGGTCGTGCTGCTTTGCTCAATGCGGCTTTTGTCTATTTCCATTTTTCGAAGAGTCTCCTCATAGATGAGGTTTAATCCGCTGCCGCCGTCCATGAGCACTTTAGTAAGCCGGAAGCCGTCCACAATTGGACTAAGGACCAAGGCGGCTGGTGCTCGGGCTGTTCGGAATTTAGGTTCATCACTGGCATTGAAGGTGATAGCCGTATCACTCCATGGATTTATTGCTGCCACGTGGCAGACTTCGGCAAGGCTGCGGAGTGCTCGCTTACGCCTATTATTTGAGGCGAAGGTCTCGAAGACTGTCAATACTGTATTGCTGTTTTCCACGGGATGGTGCTCTGCGGTATTGTTGATGAGGAGATCCTCACCGCTCTTGGCCACCTGCCGGAGTACCCAACATGCTCTAAGGCTGTGTGTTGGCATGGTATCCGCTGTACTGTGAATTTTGCATGGCCCATTAAGCCATCCCTCCAATACGGTTCCGCGCCCTGTAGTGGGCTTTTGTTTCTTTGTAATTGGATCGGGTGACTTACGAGAGTACACCCTTTTAGTTCGGACGGGGGGTTTTGTGAGAGCCGGAGGATCCCAAAATTTTGTTTGGGTTTTCCAGGCGCTTTCCATCGCACAGTACTTCCGTACTATGGCCGCCAAGTCAGCGAAGTGTGCTATGTCACGGCGACTTATGGCGTTGAGGATTCCCCTGTCCGTGCAATTTTTGCAAAAGAATGAAATTGCGTCTTCCTCGCGACAGTCCTTAACCTTGCTCATTACAAGGAGGAATCTGGCCCAATAGTGGTGTACTGTCTCTGGGGGCTCTTGTTGAATGTGGGAAAGATCACTTATATATGGGTGGGTGGGTAGATTTAGGTCCGAACCCTGACCCGATCTGAGACCCAGGGGCGGAGGAGTTTCCGAGCTTGGCAGTTCGGGCTCCGGGATGTTGCCCAATAGGTCTGGCCCGCTGCCTGATTCTAGGTTCAAGGCTTGGGCCATGTCCTCCCGTAGACGGGTATCCGGCTCGGAGAGCTCGGGAATCCGGACATAGTTTGTCCTCAAGATAGAGGAAGAATCGCTGCATTGCTCCTCCACCACCGCTATCTGATGGGTGACCGGCGGGAGTTAATCTCCCTTTGGTCGGGTTTAAGCCCGATCTGATCATAGTCCGTAGCGACTCCCAAGGCGGCGATGCGATCCAAGAGCTCGTTCAAGGAAGAGAGCTCCATTGGATCCAACTGCTCGGCGAATTCCGAGCCGACGTGGAGGCTGTTTTCGATGACCCGAGAAGTCATCGTCGGCGCAACGGCCGAACGGGCGGTCATGACGAAACCGCCTAGTCGAAGAGTGTGGCCTACGGCCAGGGATCCCCTAGAGGTGATGTTGTCCTTGACAACGAGACAAGCCATCCAGCCTTATGATGACGGCACAGTGGAACTCTCAATGAAAGCACCAATGTCGGTGTCAAAACCGACGGTTCTCGGGTAGGGGATCCCGAACTGTGCGTCTAAGGTGGATGGTAACAGGAGGCGGGGGACACGATGTTTACCCAGGTTCGGGCCCTCTCGATGGAGGTAATACCCTACTTCCTGCTTGATTGATCTTGATGATATAAGTATTACAAGACGTGATCTACCACGAGATCGTAGAGGCTAAACCCTAGAAGCTAGCCTATGGTATGATTGTTGTTGTCCTACGGACTAAACCCTCTGGTTTATATAGACACCGGAGGGGGCTAGAGTTACACAGAGTCGGTTACAAGGGAGGAGATCTACATATCCGTATTGCCAAGCTTGCCTTCCACGCCAAGGAGAGTCCCACCCGGACACGGGACGAAGTCTTCAATCTTGTATCTTCATAGTCCAATAGTCCGGCTAAAGTATATAGTCCGGCTATCCAAGGACCCCCTAATCCAGGACTCACTCACTATCCTCTGGCACCGTCGGACAAACACATTTAATGCACCGCCAACGTGCCCTTCTTGCTTTATCGGGGACGGCAAGGAAGCTCGTCCAAGCTGTCGCCGCCTCGCCTGGCTCCGACGCGCGTCCGAGGTGATGAGGCGTTGTAGTGCCACATTGGCTGGCTGCTGGGCTGGCGCGGTGGCAGAGTCTTCATGAAGATCAGCATGCCACCACATAGGTGCTTGCTGAGTCGGCGTGGAGGCTGCACGCTGCCACGTAGGTGCTCGCCCAGCTGGTTGGGCTGGCAGCTGCATGGGAACGGCAGTGGAGTCTTGGCAGATGTGGGCCTGGCCGCGGCCCCGCTAATGTCCTCGGCAAGGGTCTTGCCGGGGCCCTGGCAAGGGTCTTGCCGTGGCATCGCGGTCATCCCCGACAAGGATCTTGCCGGGGGTCTTGTTGATTTCCTCGGCAAGAATCTTGCCGAGGATCGTCGTCTTCTGGTTCTCATCTGATCTTGTGTGCTTATGATCTTCATAAAGATCTGCATGCCACCATGGAGGTGCCTCCCGAGCCTTGGTTCCAATGTGGTTGATGGTGTTGGAACCCTTGGGCACAAGGGTGGCACGCACTACTGGTGTTGGGCAAGTTGCCCCGGCAAGGCTCTTGCCGGGGCTGCGGAGGCCGCCCCGACAAGGCTCTTGTCGGGGGAGTCCACCTCGCCCTCTTGCTCTTTGTGTCTCTGGTCTTGGCGTTGCTTTGCCCGTCTTGTGCCTTTGGCTTCCCTCCTCTGCCCTACTTAGTGTGGTTGTGGGCCCGGCTCTGACTGCCCATGCACAAGTAAAGGGGTACAAAAAGGGGCCCCTACTTTTGTACACCGACAATATCACACACAGTCAATCCAAGGAATACGTTTCCGTTCTTATGTACATCCCACACAGTCAATCCAGGGAAAACGTTTCCGTTCGTATGTATATCACACACAGTCAATCCAAGGAATATGTTTCAGTTCTTATGTACATCCCACACAGTCAATCCAGGAAAAACGTTTCCGTTCGTATGTACATACCACACAGTCTTATGTGTAGGCTCGTGTGTGAAAGGTGTAACTATCACACACGCTCTGCCTTGGTTAACTGTTTGCTTTTATCAACTACATCACACACGATTTGATGAAGAAAATTGTGTGGCATTGGGCTATCCATCACAAGCGCTTTTACTGCTAGAACCATTTGCAAAGTTACATGACACATTTAGCAGGTTTATTAGTCTACAATTAATAATTCCAGTATTACGCAAATTCACATTTTATATCGAACATTTGTTTGCAAATTTCATATCAGACACATAAATATGTTATAACATCACAGTACGATGGCTACATGAAAATAGCACAGTACAACATATAGCTAGTTAAACTTCATAAGAACAATATTAGAACAATATATTCATTTCCCTAGTCGAGATCATCCAGGCTCGTCTTATCCACCTCTGCTTTCAGTTCGGTAAGAACCTATTTTGCACTGGCCAACTGGGAAAGTGCCTCCTCCTTCACCAACAACATCTTAGCAAAGTCTGATTTAAAAAATCTGAGCTCATTCTCCACCTTCCTCTTTTTATCCCGCATCTTCAAATATTCTTCAGCGTTGACAACACTTTCTCTAAACCTACCTCTGTTCTCTTCCTCATACATACTCCAAAGCTTCGCTAGGCACATCTTCAAAGATTGTGGCCATCTCTTGATCAACCCACTCCAAGTAAGAACACTTCCGTTCATCCTATAATATTTAAAACTAGATCAGTAACAATTGTAGGGGAAATGGGTTTATAGCAACATAGAAAATCACCAATGCTTATTTTGAAAAACTGAAGAAACATGTTAATTATGACATATCTTCTCAAAAAGATCAATGTGCAAATGAATTAATTGCTACTGAGACAACAACCAAATTCTGGAACATCAGAAGCTATAATTAACTACAACAACGCTACAAGTTCTTACTCATGTACAATAAATAACAAATTGAACATTTTATGAGGAAGGTAAGTATAACAGCAACAACATAGCGACAGTGTTTGGATGACAGCAAATTGATACTAATAGGTGTGTACATGCACAAATTTAGTAATATAGAACTAATAGCACTAAGGATGTCCACTATGTATGCCAAAACTGGTGTAAAGACAATTGTTGCTACATCTTGCACCGGTGCCCTGCACTGGCGAGCCGATGCAGCGGAAACAAATCAGGGACCCGGACTCTGGAGCACCTAGTTGCTCCGATGCCCAGTTCCTTCGTGCCATAAAGATTTAGTATTTTACTGCTTGGCTGCTCGGATGTGTGGACCAAAGTTGGCTGCACAAACCGCTGAAGCGGTGCCAAATAATTTTCTAATGGCACCGCTGATGAGATGGCAATAATTTTAGATACTAGGTACAAACTGTGACACTGTCTTAGGATGTGTTTGGTTGAAGGTGTGGTATGAATGGGTTGGGACCGTGACAGTGTCTGAATCACATCTAACAAATGATTTGTAACAACGAAAGAGGGTCTAACCTTCTCTGCACATGCCAGAAACTTCCTCCAACTATACACAGATTCAAACACAACTAGCTTCACGCATGGAGATTGATGGTGACAATGAGCAGATAGATCTTCAGCTGCCCCGCTCCATTCGTTGCCACTGATGGTCCTAGGGAGTTACAAGAGGAAGAAATGACTCAAATCGACCGCCGGGTAAAAATCCTCCATTCCAAGTCATAGCCCGAGAGAGAGAAGAGAGGCATACCCGGGTGGTGAAGGAGTCTTCGCCAGAGGAGGAACCGCTGGAGAGGTCTTTGAAGAAGACCATGGCGACCCTGGCGGTAGGATGCGAGACGGCGAGAGCGAGGAAGCAAGCAAGGAAGCGGCTATAGTTTAGGAAGGAAGGAAGGAAGGAGGAAACAAGGGAAATGTGACTTGTGGTCGGGGAGAAAAGGGGGTGGGAAGGGGGGAGGGGAGGGGGTGGGAAGGGGGAGGGGGTAGATATTTTGACGATAGGCCAAAATTTTGGAAATGTGGAGGGAAACTTTGCGCGCGGTGCCGCCGGACCATTCACTTTAAACGATTGTGTGCATCGCAAACGATTCTTGTGCTTTACGCGCAGGAGATGAGTTTGATAATTCAAAATTTGGTGGAAATTTCCCCGGGTACGCCATTCCATAATTTAACATCACTTGCTAATTTGGGCACACAAAAGAGCGTACAGTAGACAGACCACACTTACTGAATTGAGCAATTTTAGTAATTAAACAGAGCCAGTTGACCTAAACATTGCTCTAACAAAAAGACCAGCATTAAAAACAAAGCCTAAGTACGCATAATTTTAACAAATCCGCCGCCGCGCCGGCCTATGCATCACCGGTGTGGGATGAGACGTTGATGACTTGTCCTGGCGACATGCCGCCGTTGGTGGACTCCGCGCCCCCCCTGCTGAAGTCGACCGCGTCCTTGGCGCCGCCCTCAAGGTTGTAGTACTCGTGGTAGTGGCTACGCCAGAGCTCACATTGGTACTCCACTGCCGATTCCTCGATGGATAGACTCTTCTCTACCTTGACCTCGGCCACGCGCAACTCCTCCTCCCGGCGCTCCTCGATCTCCGCCGCCTCCTACATCTCCAGCTCCCACTCGGCGACCACATGAGGAAGCAGGTGCTCCATGGCCACCGCCGCCTTTTCGGACGTGGGTTGCATGTTGGATTCTGATGTGGCCTGGATAATGTTGGCGTGTGCATCCTCGATCTTGGCATGGATGGCCTCGACCCGGGCCAAGGCGACATCGGTGGCACGGGCGGCAGCTCGATCGCTCTTGGAGTTTGCAGCCGCCGTCGCAGCAGCAGCTGTAGCCGTCTCGACTGCTGCAGCTGCCATGTCGGATGCCGCAGATGTCGTCTCGGCGGAAGCGGTCGCGCACAATGCGGATGCGGCAGCACTCTCGGAGTAGCCGGCCACGCTCTCGGCACAGGCGACGGCGCTCGAGGGGACGCGGTGCTACCTCTTGAGCACTGTGTAGGTTTTCCCTTGAAGAGGAAAGGGTGATGCAGCAAAGTAGCGTAAGTATTTCCCTCAGTTTTTGAGAACCAAGGTATCAATTCAGTAGGAGGCCACACACGAGTCCCTCACACCTACACAAACAAATAAATCCTCGCAACCAACGCGATAAGGGGTTGTCAATCCCTACACGGTCACTTACGAGAGTGAGATCTGATAGATATGATAAGATAATATTTTGGTATTTTTATGATAAAGATGCAAAGTAAAGAAAGTAAAATAAAAACGGCGTCAGAAATATCTGGTTGTCGGGAAATTAATATGATGGAAAATAGACCCGGGGGCCATAGGTTTCACTAGTGGCTTCTCTCATGAGCATAAATATTACGGTGGGTCAACAAATTACTGTTGAGCAATTGACAGAATTGAGCATAGTTATGAGAATATCTAGGTATGATCATGTATATAGGCATCACGTCCGAGACAAGTAGACCGACTCCTTCCTGCATCTACTACTATTACTCCACACATCGACCGCTATCCAGCATGCATCTAGAGTATTAAGTTCATAAGAACAGAGTAACGCCTTAAGCAAGATGACATGATGTAGAGGGATAAACTCATGCAACATGGTATAAACCCCATCTTGTTATCCTCGATGGCAACAATACAATACGTGCCTTGCTGCCCCTACTGTCACTGGGAAAGGACACCGCAAGATTGAACCCAAAGCTAAGCACTTCTCCCATTGCAAGAAAGATCAATCTAGTAGGCCAAACCAAACTGATAATTCGAAGAGACTTGCAAAGATAACCAATCATACATAAAAGAATTCAGAGAAGATTCAAATATTTTTCATAGATAAACTTGATCATAAACCCACAATTCATCGGTCTCAACAAACACACCGCAAAAGAAGATTACATCAAATAGATCTCCACGAGAGAGGGGGAGAACATTGTATTGAGATCCAAAAAGAGAGAAGAAGCCATCTAGCTAATAACTATGGACCCGAAGGTCTGAGGTAAACTACTCACACATCATCAGAGAGGCTATGGTGTTGATGTAGAAGCCCTCCGTGATCGATGCCCCCTCCGGCGGAGCTCCGGAACAGGCCCCAAGATGGGATCTCACGGGTACAGAAGGTTGCGGCGGTGGAATTAGGTTTTTGGCTCCGTATCTGGTAGTTTGGGGGTACGAAGGTATATATAGGAGGAAGGTGTACGTCGGTGGAGCAACAAGGGGCCCACGAGGGTGGAGGGCGCGCCCCCCTACCTCGTGCCCTCCTGGTTGATGTCTTGACGTAGGGTCCAAGTCCTCTGGATCACGTTCGTTCCGAAAATCACGTTCCCGAAGGTTTCATTCCGTTTGGACTCCGTTTGATATTCTTTTTCTACGAAACTCTGAAATAGGCAAAAAACAGCAATTCTGGGCTGGGCCTCCGGTTAATAGATAGTCCCAAAAATAATATAAAAGTGTATAATAAAGCCCAATAATGTCCAAAACAGAATATAATATAGCATCGAACAATCAAAAATTATAGATACGTTGGAGACGTATCACGCGGCCATCGTACGAGCCTTCACGGAGCGTTTCCACGGCGTCATCTTTGCAAGAAAGGGGTGCGGGAATGGGATCGGGATTCGTGGATTCGGGGGTTGCCGGCACAGGAGCAGACGAGCCAGCGAAGCTTAAGGAGGAAGACTTAAATAGACCCAGATATTTTCATCGCAAACGGTTCCTAGAAAACAACTGTGTGTGATGTTGTAGATATTTTTTATTAGCTGTGAAAGACGAATTTGGAGTAAAGTGGCAACGATGGTGTTTTAAATGTACGAGAAAATTTGTAATACTAATACAACTGTCATGTCAAATTTTGGAAAAATTCCGGAGTTATTTGACCTTTTAAGATATTTAAGTGATTTTCTAGCCATTTAATGACCGTAATTGAAATTTGAACTACATGTACATGTAACAGCTAACCATAACGGTTTGATAAGTCATATTTTGTGTACTTGTGAGCGATTTAATTCCATGTGCAGTAACTTGGAAGGAATTTTCAAACATATTGGTCTAACTGCTATGACACAATTAAGCATGGAGTGCCATGGCATTTAAATTCCAAAAAAGACAGAAACACATGAAACCTTGGTTGATGTAATGTCATGCCACCAAGATGATGTGGTAAAAAATTTGGCATGTGTGACGAAAGTTTGGACACACACCCCTCACAAACCGGAGCAACACATTAGAAGGCTCGTGGTTCCGAGAGGGAACAAAGCATGTTTGATGACGAACGGGAGATAGCTTCCTCTTACGGCCTTCAATTTTTTTCTACGTGTAACATGCACTAATACAACTGTCATGTGAAAATTTAGAAAATTTCTAGGGTCATTTGACCTTTTGAAGATATTTAAGTGATTTTCTAGCCATTTAATGACCGTAATTCAAATTTGAACTACATCTACATCCAACGGCTAACCATAACGGTTTGAAAAATCATATTTGTGTACTTGTGTGCGAGTTAATTCCATGTGCAGTAAATTAGAAGGAATTTTCAAACATATTGGTCTCACGACATGGACACATGCATATGTATGCATGGAGTGCCATGGCATTTTAATTCCAAAAAATAAAAAAAATGATCAGAAAAACATGAAATCTTGCTTGATGTAATGTCATGCCACCAAGATGATGTGAAAAAAAATTGGCATCTTTGACGAAGGTTTGGACACACACCCCTCACAAACCGGAGCAACTCACTAGAAGGCTCGTGGTTCCGAGAGGGAACAATGCATGTTTGATGACGAACAGGAGATAGCTTCCTCTTACGGCCTTCAAATTTTTTCTATGTTTAACGTACACTACTACAACTGTAATGTGAAAATTTGGAAAATTATAGGGGTCATTTGACCTTTTAAAGACATTTAAGTGATTTTCTAGCCATTTAATGACCGTAATTCAAATTTGAACTAAATCAACAGGCAACGCCTAACAATAACGGTTTGAAAAGTCATATTTGTGTACTTGTGTGCGAGTCAATTCCATGTGCAATGAATTAGAAGGAATTTCCAAACATATTGGTCTCACGGCATGGGCACATGCATGGAGTGCCATGGCATTTTAATTCCAAAAAATTAAAAAATGATCAGAAAAACATGAAACCTTGCTTGATGTAATGTCATGCCACCAAGATGATGTGGTACAAAATTTGGCATGTTTGACGAAAGTTTGGACACACCCCCCTCACAAACCGGAGCAACTCACTAGAAGGCTCGTCATTCCGAGAGGGAACAATGCTGAAAGTGCGTTAAGTCGACTAGAGGGGGTGAATAGGCAATTTTTATGAATTCTTCACTGAGGAATTTCAGGGTGAGGAAATTCCTAAGCGAAGAACTACTTGCAGCGGAATAAGTACTCAAATGTAAACACAACAAAGCATAAGCATAGTCATCACGATGAAATGAAAACAAGCATGGAGTACAGAGAGCGTAAACACATGATAGACAGGATGAAGACAAACAGACTGAAGAAATTGAACTGAGGAAAGGGAGAAAGTCTTCAGTCAAAGTCTTCAAACAGATATGAACAAGCACACAACACAGTAATGAGGAAATGAAAGAGTTGAGGAAATAGAACCAGTAGGCTTCGTGAAGACAATGATTTGGTAGACCAGTTCCAACTGTTGTGACAGCTGTACGTCTGGTTGGAGCGGCTAGGTATTTAAACCTGAGGTCACACAGTCCCGGACACACGGTCCTCACCGTATTCTCCTTGAGCTAAGGTCACACAGACCTCGCCCAATCACTCGTGGTAAGTCTTCAGGTGACTTCCAAACCTTCACAAACTCGGTCACTCGGCGATCCACAATTTCCTCTTGGATGCTCAGACCATGACGCCTAACCGTCTGGAAGATGCACAGTCTTCAAAGGTAACAAGCGTCGGATCCACGCAGGATCAATCTCTTCAGTTATGCTCAATCACTTTGGGTTTGTAGGTGTTTGGGTTTGGGTTTCCTCACTTGATGATTTTCACTCAAAGTCCTCGGAGGATGGGATGCTCTCAAATGACAAGTGTCAGTTTCTCTCGGAGCAGCCAACTAACTAGTGGTTGTAGGGGGCGGCTATTTATAGCCTAGGGAGCAGCCCGACATGATAAGACATAAATGCCCTTCAATGATATGACCGTTAGGTGGGTAGATATTTTGGGACAGCTGGCGCATAGAACAACAACGGTCGGAAATTTGACTATCAAATTCCTCAGGGCTATCATGTTCCTCACTTGTAGGCAATCCACACTGGCGAATTCCTAACTCCTCAGTCAGAACAAATTCCTCAAAGACCAGAAGAACTTCGTCTCTATCACTGAAGAAATTGACTGAACTGTATGAGATTTCCAATGGCTTCACTCGAAGGGATTGGTAGGTGTAGGATTTTGAGTTGAGCATCACTTGGAAATTTTTCCTTAGTATTTCCTCGACCCCCTTTAACAGTATGGTGTTTCCTATGACTCAAGAAAGAGAAAATGAAACTATGAAAATAGAAGTCTTCACGCTCCATGTTCCTCGAATGAATTCCAAGTCTTCAAGGTCACACCAATTTCTTCACTTTCAAAGTCTTCACAAAGTCTTCAGTAATCCAAAGTCTTCAGTCGAAGACATTCATTTTTAGGGGTCGACTTTCTCTGTAAATATCAAACTCCTCATAGACTTATAGACATGTGTACACTCACAAACACATTAGTCCCTTAACCTATAAGTCTTCAATACACCAAAATCACTAAGGGGCACTAGATGCACTTACAAATGCATGTTTGATGACGAACGGGAGATAGCTTCCTCTTACTGCCTTCAATTTTTTTTCTACATTTAACGTGCACTAATACAACTAACATGTGAAAATTTGGGAAATTTCAGGGGTCATTTGACCTTTTAAAGACATTTAAGTGATTTTCTAGCCATTTAATGACCGTAATTCAAATTTGAACTACATCTACATGCAATGGCTAACCATAACGGTTTGAAAAATTATATTTGTGTACTTGTGTGCGAGTTAATTTCATGTGCAGTAAATTAGAAGGAATTTTCAAACATATTGGTCTCACGGCATGGGCACATGCATGGAGTTCCATGGCATTTTAATTCCAAAAAAATAAAAAATGATCAGAAAAACATGAAACCTTGCTCAAGGTAATGTCATGCCACCAAGATGATGTGGTAAAAAATTGGCCTAATTGACAAAAGTTTGGACACACACCCCTCACAAACCGGAGCAACTCACTAGAAGGCTCGTGGTTCCGAGAGGGAACAATGCATGTTTGATGACGAATAGGAGATACCTTCCTCTTACGGCCTTCAAATTTTTTCTACGCTTAACGTGCACTACTACAACTGTCATGTGAAAATTTGGAAAATTCTAGGGGTCATTTGACCTTTTAAAGACATTTAAGTGATTTTCTAGCCATTTAATGGCCGTAATTCAAATTTGAACTACATCTACATGCAACGGCTAACCATAACGGTTTGAAAAAACATATTTTTGTGCACTTGTGTGCGAGTTAGGAAATCATCAGATGGTGTAAATATCTGGTGTTCAAAAAAGAAAATGTAAAGATCTGGCAAGACAACTGGCCCCCACATGATTAGCACTCTATCAAGCGGCTCGAGGTTTGGTAGTTGAGTGGTGGGGGTCATTAATCGGACACGGTTCTGTATTGGAAACCGTTAGCTATAGGTTCAACTACTTTAACTTTGATGGGAGGATGATATTTAAACCACTTCTCCTTAGGGAGATCAACATGAGTAGCAAATGATTCACAGAAAGAAGCTACTATCCCAGAGTCAAGTCCATATTTAGTGCTAAAATCACGGAAAGCATCGGTATCCATAAAAGATTTAACACAATCAAACTTAATGTTTATACCTGACTCCTTACCTTCATCGAGGTCCCAATATTCAGAGTTGCGTTTAATTCTTTCCAATAAATCCCATTTGAATTCAATATCCTTCTTCATATAGGAACCAACACAAGAAGTATCGAGCATGGATCGATCATTATGAGAAAGCCAAGCATAAAAAGTTTGAATAAGAATTTCTCTTGAGAGCTCGTGATTGGGCATGAATATAACATTGACTTAAGCCTCCCCCAAGCTTGAGCGATACTTTCTCCTTCACGAGGCCAAAAATTATATATATAATTCCGATCACGATGAACCAGATGCATGGGATAAAACTTCTGATGAAATTCCTATTTCAATCGGTTGTAGTTCCATGATCCAATATCATCCAATAGCCTATACCATGTAATGTCTTTTCCTTCAAAGATAAAGGGAAGACCTTATTCTTGACAACATCCTCGGGCATACCTGCAAGCTTAAATAATCCACAAACTTCATCCACATAGATTAGGTGCATATCGGGATGTAATGTTCATCTCCTGCATAAGGATTAGCTAGCAGTTTCTCTATCATACCCGAAGGAATTTCATAATAAATATTTTCAGTAGGTGCATTAGGTTGAGGAGTAGCTAATTGTGGTTCCGGTCAAGGTGAAGATACCCCGAAAAAACCCCTCAAAGGATTATTTTCCATAGTAACAAGTGACAGTAAATTTCAGCACAGTATATAAATGTTTTGTTACCAATTTCCACTTACCAAAGGCTCTTCACTCCCCGGCAATGGCGCCAGAAAAGAGTCTTGATGACCTACAAGTATAGGGGATCTATCGTAGTCCTTTCGATAAGTAAGAGTGTCGAACCCAACGAGGAGCAGAAGGAAATGACAAGTGGTTTTCAGCAAGGTATTCTCTGCAAGCACTGAAATTATCGGTAACTGGTAGTTTTGTGATAAGATAAACCGTAATGGTAACAAGCAAATAAAGTAACTAAGGTGCAGCAAGGTGGCCCAATCCATTTTGTAGCAAAGGACAAGCCTGGACAAACTCTTATATAAAGCAAAGCGCTCCCAACACACGGGAATTATTGTCAGGTTAGTTTTCATCATCCTCATATGATTCACGTTCGTTACTTTGATAATTTGATATGTGGGTGGACCGGTGTTGTCGGCGTCTTGGGAACGGGGGTGCCCAGACTTGCCTGCCTGCGGCCCATGGCGTGGCTCCGTCAACGGCCCGGTACGGCCTAGCGTCAGCAGCAACCGCCCAAGACCCTCGCGAGGGGCCAAGCCTCACGAGGCAGACGACACCAAGACCTCCCTAGGGGGCGGCCTCACTAGGCTGGCTCCTGAGGAGCGGAGATATCAATGCATGATGCACCTCGCGAGGTTCATATGACGTGAGCGTGAGCCATGATGACCAAGGCCAGGCGGGCGCCAGCGGACGCAGTGTACCAGTTTCCTCTTTGGTGCTAAGGAGACAAGCGCAGGCACGGAGTCCTGAGGAATCAAGCAAGGTTTCCATATCGGTGCAATAAGACCAAGACCGCCAGGACGACGGGAAAGAGGTCATCGCGGAGCCCACCGCAGCGTCACCGCCAGAGCCTTTTGCAGGCGAAGACCACTTTTGTTAGGATAGCTTGTACTAGTTGTTCCCCTTCAAATTTGGTTGTTGTAGGATCCCTTCCCGCCTACATTTGGGAAGAGGACCAAGGCCACTATATGTAGGGGTGCGTCGAAGCCTCTCTTTCGAGACCGACTCGCCGCGGTTCCACGGTCTCCATGGTTGATGCTCGTCGAGCCCATGCTGAGCGTCGAGCCACTCTCGCCGCTCGCGTCGCCCAGACGGCGCCCATCGGCGGGCCTCCCCGTCGTTCTCCATCACCCGCTGCCAACGCCGCCACCTGCCCGACGGGGCACGGGCAGCAAGCTTCATCGCTGCACCCCTCCGTGCGGCGGGGCAAACACACTGCCACCCCGTCGCTGACTCCGGCCGGTTCGTCTTCTCACGCTCGTCGCAGGCCGGCGGACATGCAGGCTGCGCTGCTCATGGCGCGCGAGCTCCTACGCTACCGCCCCGTCGACGACCTCTACGAAGACTGGCTGGACCACATCGCCGAGCTTGTCAGCGCCGCTGGGGGCTCTCCTGCATTGCCCCTCTCGCTACCTCGTCCGCCTCCCGCCGCGGGCGACGTAGCCCATGGAGCACCTCCACCACCTCCCCGTCAAGACGTCGTCATCGGACCGAGGCACGCGGCCCCGCGGCATGACCCACCGTGCAGGGCGCCTGCACGCGAAGAAGAAAGATGCTAGGAGGTCCAGCGGCCGCAAGAAGGTGCTCCAACGCTCCCTGCACCACCACGTCAAGCCTGCGCGCCACCTGCGGTGGTGGCGCGTGAGTACCAAGACCAGGCTCCGCCTCCACGACGGGCTCCAGTGACCACCGCGGGCTGCCGTGCCTTCACTCCCGAGCTGCGCAGCATCGTCTGGCCGGGGAAGTTCAAGCCCGACCTGCCTCCGCGCTACGACGGCACCCCCGACCCTGCCGAGTTCCTGCAGCTCTATGACCTAAGCATCGAGGCGGCCAACGATGACGAGAAGGTCATAGCGAACTGGTTTCCCATGGCCCTCAAGGATGGCGCGTGCTCGTGGCTCCTAAATCTGCCCGTGGGATCGATCTCCTCCTGGGGCGAGATGTGCGAGCGTTTCGTCACCAACTTCCAGGGCACGCGCGACCGCCGCCTACCGCAGGTGACCTGCGACGCATCAAGCAGCAGCCAGGGGAGACCCTGCAGAAGTACATACAGCGCTTCAACAGCGTTCGCCTCAAGATCCCCAAGGTTTCGGACGAGGCCATCATCTCGACGTTCTCCGATGGCGTCAGTGATGTCAAGATGAAGGAGGAGCTCGCCATCCATGAGGACCTGTGTACGGCTCTGGAGATGTTCAACATGGCAACCAAGTGCACGAGGGCTGAGGAAGGGCGCCTCTCCCTCCTCGAGCTCCCCGCGGCTGACCCAGAAGACAAGAAGGCCAAGGTCAAGGACGTGAAGCGCAAGGGGGTGATTGCTCTCTGACTATAGCGCCAGAAAAGCTCCTGTCTGCTAGGACTACGTCGGTATTTCCCCAAAGAGGAAGGGATAATGCAGCACAGCAACGGTAGGTATTTCCCTGAGTGAAGAAACCAAGGTTATCGAACTACTAGGAGAACCAAGCAACACAACGTAAACAGCACCTGCACACAAATAACAACACCTCGCAACCCGACGTGTTAAAAGGGGTTGTCAATCCCTTTCGGGTAACGATGCCAGAAAATTGTAGTAGATTGAAATAATAGATCGCAAATAAAATAAAGTGCAGCAAAGTATTTTTGTATTTTTGTTTTAATAGATCTGAATAAAAATGCAAAGGAAAAGTAGATCGCAAGCAAATATATGAGAAAGAAGACCCGGGGGTCGTAGGTTTCACTAGTGGCTCCTCTCGAGAAAGATAGCAAACGGTGGGTAAACTAATTACTGTTGGGTAATTGATAGAACCTCAAATAATTATGACGATATCCAGGCAATGATCATTACATAGGCATAACGTCCAAGATTAGTAGACTAACTCCTACCTGCATCTACTACTATTACCACTACAAAAAAAAGACACATCCATGACATTTTGGGCCGGACGAATTTTTTTCTGTCATCCTTATGACACTTCTATGACGATAATTGTGACAAAACCCGGTATCATCATAGATGTGGTGGGGTCCTACTTCTATGACAAAAAATCATGACAGAAAATGGGCTTTTCGTCCTGGGCGGGTCGGAGACACAGCTGCATGACATTCTTTGGGCCGTCCATGACGGAGAAAACCATGGTAGAAGCGAGGGCGAGGAAAATATTGGGGGAGTTCCCGGTTACGGTGGGTGGTCGGGGGCCGAGCGATGCGCGTTTCTCTCGTACGTATGCGCGTGTGTGTGAGGCGTTGTGCTCTAACTGAACCCGAGCGAGGCGTTGGGCTCTAACTGAACTCGAGCGATTGCACTAGCTACGTTACTGAACCCCGATCGATCCCTTGCTGTTAACTGAACCCGAGTGATTCCTTCGCTACTGCTGCTAACTGAAGCCGATCGATGCTTCCTATGGATGAACTGTGAGCGTTGTTGGGGGGTTTGGATGAACAGTTCTTGGTGGGGGGTTGGATCAACACGACCCCGTGGTAGTAGAGGCCGTTGCCACTGGATGAACAGGACCCCGATCGATCGAGCCGGTGGATGAACAGGACCCCGTGGAGGGCGGGATGAATAGGACCCCATGGAGGGCTGGTTGAACAATAGCCGGTGGAGGGCTGGTTGAACAATAGCCGGTGGAGGGCTGGATGAACAGTAGCCCGTGGTGGGGTGGTTGAATAGGACCCCGTGGAGAGGGCTGGTTGAACTGTAGCCGGTGGAGGAGCGCGCGGTGGAGGCTGGATGAACAGGAGCCCATGGATGAATAGTCGCTGGTGGAGACTGGAGGAGGTCGACGGTGGATGAACAGTAGCCCGTGGAGGCTGGAGGAGGTCGACGGTGGAGATGAACAGTATCCCGTGGAGTCCCGTTTTGCGGTACGCCACACCCCTCCCGATGAACAGGACCCCTGTTTCGACCGTAGCGCTCCAACACAAGTCTGTTTCCTCCGTTTTGCGGTATGCCACACCCCTCCCGATCAACAGGACCCGTTTTGATCGTAGGAGGTCCGTTTCCTCCGTTTTGCGGTACGCCAGACCCCTCCCGATGAACAGGATCCCATTTCGACCGTGGCCGGTCGAACACAAGGCCGTTTCCTCCATTCTGCGGTACGCCAGGCCTTGTTTCCATCGGCTATTCCGTCCAAGCCGGTTGGCTCCCGATGAACAGCACGCATTCCGTTGCCTCCCGATGAACACGACGCATTCCGTTGCCTCCCCATGAACATGACGACGACGTAGTTTCTCCGTTCCGACCCAGCCATAGCCATGTACACGAGCCCTGGCCGTACGAATGGTTGAGTAGGCGTTCAAGACCCCGCCCGTATGTACGTATGTGGCCGTATTTACTTTCCTGCACCATGGCCGCTGTACGTACGTGTACATGCTACGTGCGCGCCTCTACTACGACACGTGCGCGCCTCTACTACCACGCGTGCCCTTCCTTACACGGCCACGGTTCATCGCTGTAGCCTGCAGACAGATCGATCGACCAGTATGTACGTACACGTTCGCGACCAGAATGACAATGCTACGTACGCTTCGACCGGGTGGGTCCCGACTGTCAGGCACTTCCTTGCGTGTGAAGATGTAGCTGGTGGGTCCCAGCAGTCAGGGGGGCGAATCATTTTTTTTTTGCCCGTAATATGGACGCACTCCTTGCGTGCGAAGATGTAGCTGGTGGGTCCCAGCAGTCAGGGGGAGAAAACATTATTTTTCAGGGTAAAAAGGATGCAGTTGCATGCATGTGTCCATGGGCGTGGTGCGTCCCCACTGTCAGCCTCTCACGTACAGTCATCTTCCGATGACTCTCGTTTGTGGACCACGTTAACCACACCGTGCCGAGCACAGCAAGGCCAGTGGACGACGGCGAGGCCCCAAACTGGAACGACCCGGAGATGGGGAAGACGCGGTAGTGGAGTCGCAGATGGAGAACAGAGGTTGAAGAAGGAGCACGGCTGTTGGATTAACATCCAACGGTCCAGCTGCTAGAATCATTTGTTGATTAAGTTGACAAAGCCCTGCGTACACGTCTGCTTAGTAGGCCCTTCCTTCCGTGAGAAGATACAGTCGGTGGGTCCCAGCTGCTAGGGAGAGGAAACAACTTAATAAGGAGGAGCTTTCCTTGCGTGCGACCATGGACCTCATGGGTCCCAGCCGTCAGGCTCTCCACGTACAGTCCTCTTCCGATGACTCCCGTTTGTTAACCACGCCACGCCGAGCACAGCGAGGCGATGGACGACGGCGAGGCCCCAGACTGGAATGACCCGGAGATGGGGAAGACGCGGCAGTGGAGTCGCAGACGGAGAGGAGTGGGAAACTTGACTGGTTCGGGTGCGGGGTGGGCCTACACTCGGCAGAGAATAAAAGGAGGTGCGGAGTGGAGGGATGGCCTGGCCGTCGGCGGGGTAGCGTTTCGCTGAGGCGCGCAAAACAACACCGCTGGATTCCGGAGGCTGGAGCAGGCGGTCCCGGCAGCGCTGGGGGAAGAACACGAGAGATTGAAGAAGAAGAAGAATGCCGGCCGTTGGATGTAAATCCAACGCCTTGCTTAGGCTTCGACCTACTGGCCCACATGTCAGTCAGTCCATTTGTTTTTTAGTCCACTTGCTGGGCTGGGTGAAACAATGATGTAGCATCTATGCAGCCCATTTTTATATATGGTAGAATTTAAAGTCCATTTGCATTTTTCTCGAAATCCGCGGACTTGCTGGGCTGGGTGAAAATATCATGTTGGGCTGGACGGGGAAATGTTATAAAAACATAAACACATGATTGCACATCTATTACTGCATTGGTCAGTAAAATCTTTGCAAGCTTATGTACGCAATCACTAGGAGTTAACTTGCCAAGTTATATATAAACAATTATAATTATTATTTTGTAAGAACTTTCAGTTTACGAAATAAAATATCATTTTAATTTGATGAGTTAATAGGACGTGGGGTATTATTATTTTTTAGGCTATACGTGGGACAGTTGAGTTGGTTCTAGGGAAAAGTACTGGGAGAAAACTCAGTTTACATCAAAAAAGAAAGTGGAAGAAAATTCAGATATAGGATTAATGAAAATAAAAAATAAAGGAAGTGGGAAGGTCTATAAAATCGTTGGACGAACGACAGGTTTAACGGAACCTTATGTTGTTTCTATTATATTTATATATATATATATGTAATAAAATAAGATATAAATATAGGTTCAGTTTTGCATTCTTATAGAAAACATAGGTTCAGTTTTGCATTCTTATAGAAAGATACTTCCTCCGTCCCATAATATAAAAGCGTTTTCAACACTAGTGTAGTGTCGAAAACGCTCTTATACTATGGGACGGAGGGAGTAGAACTGAGCTGTGTGTCGTCTTGAAAAAACAAACATAACTTGGGATGCTGATGTTATAGACAAGCTAGGTTGGGAGGCCCAGAGGCCGCTTGATACCTGCTGGATCCAAAAAATGCTGAAACATGTCGTGGGCTGCCCATGTTAAACAACAAAACCTAGGCCATGGACCTGGTGGGCCCGGGACTGTCAGCCTCTCGACGAACAGTTGTCTCCCGATTCCTCTTATTTTGCTGACAATGTTGGGAACGACAAACGGCAGCGCTGCTACCTCTTGAGCACTGCGTTGGTTTTCCCTTGAAGAGGAAAGGATGATGCAGTAAAGTAGTGTAAGTATTTCCGTCATTTTTTGAGAACCAAGGTATCAATCCAGTAGGAGACCACGCTCAAGTCCCACGCACCTACACAAACAAATTAGAACCTTGCAACCAACGCGATAAAGGGGTTGTCAATCCCTTGATGGACACTTGCAAAAGTGAGATCTGATAGAGATGATAAGATAATATTTTTGGTATTTTTATGATAAAGACTAAAAGTAAAGAAAGCAAAATAAACGGCGCCAGAAATAGCTTGTTGACGGGAGATTAATATGATGGAAAATAGACCCGGGGTCCATAGGTTTCACTAGTGGCTTCTCTCAAGAGCATAAGTATTACGGTGGGTGAACAAATTACTGTCGAGCAATTGATAGAATTGAGCATAGTTATGAGAATATCTAGGTATGATCATGTATATAGGCATCACGTCCGTGACAAGTAGACCGACTCCTGCCTGCATCTACTACTATTACTCCACACATCGACCGCTATCCAGTATGCATCCAGAGTATTAAGTTCATAAGAACGAAGTAACGCTTTAAGCAAGATGACATGATGTAGAGGGATAAACTCATGCAATATGATACAAACCCCATCTTTTTATCCTCAATGGCAACAATACAATATGTGTCGCTTCCCCTACTGTCACTGGGATCGAGCACCGCAAGATTGAACCCAAAGCTAAGCACTTCTCCCATTGCAAGAAAGATCAATCTAGTAGGCCAAACCAAACTGATAATTCGAAGAGACTTGCAAAGATAACCAATCATACATAAAAGAATTCAGAGGAGATTCAAATATTGTTCATAGATAATCTTGATCATAAACCCACAATTCATCAGATCTCGACAAACAGACCGCAAAAGAAGATTACATCGAATAGATCTCCAAGAGAATCAAGGAGAACTTTGTATTGAGATCCAAAGAGAGAGAAGAAGCCATCTAGCTAATAACTATGGACCCAAAGGTCTGAGGTAAACTACTCACACATCATCGGAGAGGCTATGGTGTTGATGTAGAAGCCCTTCATGATCGATGCCCCCTCCAGCAAAGCGCCGGAAAAGGCCCCAAGATGGGATCTCACGGGTACAGAAGGTTGCGGCAGTGGAAATAGGGTTTTTGCTCCGTATCTGATGTTTTCGGGGTACGTAGGTATATATAGGAGGAAGAAGTAGGTCGGTGGAGCTACGAGGGGCCCACGAGGGTGGACGGTGCGCCCAGGGGGGTAGGTGCGCCCCCTGCCTCGTGGCCTCCTCGTTGATTGCTTGACGTGCACTCCAAGTCCTCTGGATCATGTTTGTTCAGAAAATCACGTTCCTGAAGGTTTCATTCCGTTTGGACTCCGTTTGATATTCCTTTCCTTCGAAACACTGAAATAGGCAAAAAAACAGCAATTTGGGATGGGCCTCCGGTTAATAGGTTAGTCCCAAAAATAATATAAAAGTGTATAATAAAGCCCATTGAACATCCAAAATAGATAATATAATAGCATGGAACAATCAAAAATTATAGATACGTTGGAGAGGTATCAAGTATCCCCAAGCTTAATTCCTGCTCGTCCTCGAGTAGGTAAATGATAAAAACAGAATTTTTGATGTGGAATGCTTCCTAGCATAATTCTCAATGTAATTTTCTTTATTGTGGCATGAATGTTCAGATCCGAAAGATTCAAGATAAAATTTTAATATTGACATAAAAATAATAATACTTCAAGCATACTAACAAAGCAATCATGTCTTCTCAAAATAACATGGCCAAAGAAAGGTATCCCTACAAAATCATATAGTCTGGCTATGCTCTATCTTCACCACACAAAATATTTAAATCATGCACAACCCCGATGACAAGCCAAGCAATTGTTTCATACTTTTGATGTTCTCAAACTTTTTCAATCTTCACGCAATACATGAGCATGAGCCATGGATATAGCACTATAGGTGGAATAGAATGGTGGTTGTGGAGAAGACAAAAAGGAGAAGATAGTCTCACATCAACTAGGCGTATCAACGGGCTATGGAGATGCCCATTAATAGACATTGATGTGAGTGAGTAGGGATTGCCATGCAACGGATGCACTAGAGCTATAAATATATGAAAGCTCAACAAAAGAAACTAAGTGGGCGTGCATCCAACTTGCTTGCTCACGAAGACCTAGGGCATTTTGAGGAAGCCCATCATTGGAATATACAAGCCAAGTTCTATAATGAAAAATTTCCCACTAGTATATGAAAGTGACAACATAGGAGACTCTCTATCATGAAGATCACGGTGCTACTTTGAAGCATAAGTGTGGAAAAAGGATAGTAACATTGTCCCTTCTCTCTTTTTCTCTCTTTTTTCTCTCTTTTTTTGTTGGGCCTTCTCTTTTTTTTGGCCTCTTTTTTTTATTTAGTCCGGAATCTCATCCCGACTTGTGGGGGAATCATAGTCTCCATCATCCTTTCCTCACATGGGACTATGCTCTAATAATGATGATCATCACACTTTTATTACTTACAACTCAAGAATTACAACTCAATACTTAGAACAAAATATGACTCTATGTGAATGCCTCCGGCGGTGTACCGGGATATGCAATGAATCAAGAGTGACATGTATGATGAACGGTGGCTTTGCCACAAATACGATGTCAACTACATGATCATGCAAAGCAATATGACAATGATGGAGCGTGTCATAATAAACGGAACGGTGGAAAGTTGCATGGAAATATATCTCGGAATGGCTATGGAAATGCCATGATAGGTAGGTATGGTGGCTGTTTTGAGGAAGGTATATGATACCGGCGAAAGGTGCGCGGTATTAGAGAGGCTAGCAATGGTGGAAGGGTGAGAGTGCGTATAATCCATGGACTCAACATTAGTCAAAAAGAACTCATATACTTGTTGCAAAAATCTATTAGTTATCGAAAGAAAGTATTACGCGCATGCTCCTAGGGGGATAGATTGGTAGGAAAAGACCATCGCTCGTCCCCGACCGCCACTCATAAGGAGGACAATCAATAAATAAATCATGCTCCGACTTCATCACATAACGGTTCACCATACGTGCATGCTACGGGAATCGCAAACTTTAACACAAGTATTTCTCAAATTCATAACCACTCAACTAGCATGACTCCAATATCACCATCTTCATATCTCAAAACAATTATCAAGTATCAAACTTCTCATTGTATTCAATGCACTTCCTATGATAGTTTTTATTGTATCCCTCTTGGATGTTCATCACTTCTAGGACTAAAATTTCAACCAAAGCAAATTACCATGCTGTTCTAAAGAACTCTCAAAATAATATAAGTGAAGCATGAGAGATCAATAATTTCTATAAAATAGAACCACCTCCATGCTCTAAAAGATATAAGTGAAGTACTAGAGCAAAAATTATATAGCTCAAAAGATATAAGTGAAGCACATAGAGTGTTCTAACAAATTCCGAATCATGTGTGTCTCTCTCGAGAGGTGTGCACAGCAAGGATGATTGTGGTAAACTAAAAAGCAAAGACTCAAATCATACAAGACGCTCCAAGCAAAACACATATCATGTGGTGAATAAAAATATAGCCCCAAGTAAAGTTACCGATAGACGAAGACGAAAGAGGGGATGCCTTCCGGAGCATCCCCAAGCTTAGGATTTTGGTTGTCCTTGAATTTTACCTTGGGGTGCCTTGGGCATACCCAAGCTTAGGCACTTGCTAATCCTTGTTCCATAATCCATCAAATCTTTACCCAAAACTAGAAAACTTCACAACACAAAACTCAACAGAAAATCTCGTGAGCTCCGTTAGCGAAAGAAAACAAAACACCACTTCAAGGTACTGTAATGAAATCATTCTTTATTTATATTGGTGTTAAACCTACTGTATTCCAACTTCTCTATGGTTTATAAACTCTTTTACTAGCCATAGATTCATCAAAATAAGCAAACAACACACGAAAAACAGAATCTGTCAAAAACAGAATAGTCTGTAGTAATCTGTATCAAACGCAAACTTATGGAACTCGGAAAAATCTACCAAAATAGGACGACCTAGATAATTTTTTTATTGATCTACTGCAATTGGAATCAGTATTTTAATCATTTTCTGGTGATTTTTAACAATTGTTTTCGTAAACAGAAAGTTTCTGGAATTTTCAGCAAGATCAAATAACTATCATCCAAGAAGATCCTATAGGTTTTACTTGGCACAAACACTAATTAAAACATAAAAAAAATCTAACCAGAGGCTAGATAAAATATTTATTACTAAACAGAACTAAAAAGCAAGAAAATTGAAATAAAATTGGGTTGCCTCCCAACAAGCGCTATCGTTTAACGCCCCTAGCTAGGCATAAAAGCAAGGATAGATCTAAGTATTGCCATAATAATGGTAAGGCAAGTCATGAAAACTTCTCTCATATTCTCTACGTTCAGCAACAAGTTTTCTTTGTGGCAAGCAAAAATAATCAAAAGGGCTAAATTTAATGGGACAAAAGTCCCCAAGATCAAGCTCGGGAGGTATGGGTTCCTCCTTTGGCCCCTTATATTGCACAACAAATTCATCATTGCAAGCGTTCTTTGGCAAAAAGTCACGAGCCTTTATTCAAGAGAAAAACCTAGCCCTTTGTTCTGAATAGCAAAATCATCATTAAGTTCAGAAATTCTATCAACTAGAACATCGGTAGGAACCTTTTTTCTAAGATTTTCATTATAAGCAACATGATCTAAAGATTGTAAACGGATTATATCTTCTTGGTTAAAAAGGATAGCTTCTATGGGAGGACGACCAGCGTCCACCCTATAATGCGCAAAAAATTCTTTAGCCTCTTTCATTATAAATCTGAACTCATGAGCCAAAAAGATAGTAGCGGCACGCTTAACAGAAGAGTGCTCAAATATTAGAAAATTCTAGGAAAATTCTTTGTATGCAAGGATGCATATGAAGAAATTGCCTTTCAAGCTCAACTATGAGCAAATATATTGCATCCGCAAGGCTACTAGTTCTATCAAGAATAGAGCCACCCATAATGGGCAAAGCACCAGCACAAGTAAAGAAATCTTGAATAACTCCTTTCCCAATAATATTACCGCTATCGATTCGAAACCTTTTAGTATGCAAGATAGTAGGTTCCTCAGGAGGATCATCGAAAGCATCAAAATTTACCATGTTATTATTATCACCGATAACCTCCCCAGATTCCGACATCATGGCAGCAAACACAAGGAACAAGCAAAAAGAGAGAGCGAATAAAACGACAAGTGTGAAGTGGGGGAGAGGAAAACGAGAGGCAAATGGCAAATAATGTAATGCGAGGGATAAGAGTTTATGATGGGTACTTGGTATGTCTTGCCTTGTGCGTAGACTCCCCGGCAACGGCGCCAGAAATCCTTCTTGCTACCTCTTGAGCACTGCGTTGGTTTTCCCTTGAAGAGGAAAGGGTGATGCAGTAAAGTAGCGTAAGTATTTCCCTCAGTTTTTGAGAACCAAGGTATCAATCCAGTAGGAGACCACGCTCAAGTCCCACGCACCTACACAAACAAATAAGAACCTTGCAACCAACGTGATAAAGGGTTTGTCAATCCCTTGACGGCCACTTGCAAAAGTGAGATCTGATAGAGATGATAAGATAATTATTTTGGTATTTTTATGATAAAGACTAAAAGTAAAGAAAGCAAAATAAACGGCGCCAGAAATAGCTTGTTGACTGGAGATTAATATGATGGAAAATAGACCCGGGGTCCATAGGTTTCACTAGTGGCTTCTCTCAAGAGCATAAGTATTACGGTGGGTGAACAAATTACTGTCGAGCAATTGATAGAATTGAGCATAGTTATGAGAATATCTAGGTATGATCATGTATATAGGCATCACGTCCGTGACAAGTAGACCGACTCCTGCCTGCATCTACTACTATTACTCCACACATCGACCGCTATCCAGCTTGCATCTAGAGTATTAAGTTCATAAGAACGGAGTAACGCTTTAAGCAAGATGACATGATGTAGAGGGATAAACTCATGCAATATGATATAAACCCCATCTTTTTATCCTCGATGGCAACAATACAATACGTGTCGTTTCCCCTACTGTCACTGGGATCGAGCACCACAATATTGAACCCAAAGCTAAGCACTTCTCCCATTGCATGAAAGATCAATCTAGTAGGCCAAACCAAACTAATAATTGGAAGAGACTTGCAAAGATAACCAATCATACATAAAAGAATTCATAGGAGATTCAAATATTGTTCATAGATAATCTTGATCATAAACCCACAATTCATCGGATCTCGACAAACACACCGCAAAAGAAGATTACATCGAATAGATCTCCAAGAGAATCGAGGAGAACTTTGTATTGAGATCCAAAGAGAGAGAAGAAGCCATCTAGCTAATAACTATGGACCGAAGGTCTAAGGTAAACTACTCACACATCATCAGAGAGGCTATGTTGTTGATGTAGAAGCCCTCCGTGATCGATGCCCCCTCCGGCAGAGCACCGGAAATGGCCCCAAGATGGGATCTCACGGGTACAGAAGGTTGCGGCGGTGGAAATAGGGTTTTTGCTCCGTATCTAATGTTTTTGGGGTACGTAGGTATATATAGGAGGAAGAAGTAGGTCGGTGGAGCTACGAGGGGCCCATGAGGGTGGAGGGCGCGCCCAGGGGGGTAGGCGCGCCCCCCTGCCTCGTGGCCTCCTCGTTGATTGCTTGACGTCCACTCCAAGTCCTCTAGATCACGTTTGTTCAGAAAATCACGTTCCCGAAGGTTTCATTCCGTTTGGACTCCGTTTGATATTCCTTCCCTTCGAAACACTGAAATAGGCAAAAAAAGCAGCAATTTGGGCTAGGCCTCCAGTTAATAGGTTAGTCCCAAAAATAATATAAAAGTGTATAATAAATCCCATTGAACATCCAAAACAGATAATATAATAGCATGGAACAATCAAAAATTATAGATACGTTGGAGACGTATCAGGCGCCACGGCGAGAGCACCAAGGCGGAGGACGACCTCGAGACCTCGGACTGAACGAACCGGAGCGGGGGAAGACGCAGGCGGAGGGGAGTACGAGGGTTGACTTGTTCGGGTGCAGGGTGGGCCGGTGGAGCTGCCGCCGCCGGACAATGTGTGGGAGTAGAGGGATGGCCTGGCCAATGCCATAGGCTATGATGGCCAGCCGTTGTATAGGAAGAGGACGAAAGATTGAAAAAAATAAAGAAATACAAATGGATAGGTGGTTGGTCCCATATGTCTGTGTACGAGACCTGTTGGGTCAACCTGGGAAGAGGAATATGTTGGGAGGAAGGAGATTCAAAGCACGGCAGCCGAGTGAACTAGTTTTTTTTATATGGACGAGTGAACTAGTTACATACATAAGCAAATAGCCACTAAAAAAGTAAACAGGTTAATGGGTTCTCAAAAGAAATATTTCGGACGAAACAGATAATTACGACACATAGGCTAATGCATGAAACACTCAGATGATAAAGGTGCTTATAAACAGATAAAGTACAACATCTAGACCTTCCTGGAACGCTTGATCATGACGCTACAGCTCTCCGTGTACTCGTCGGTTACGGGAAGCAGACATGCCCTCATGTCCAAGATCCGCCTGTACATGTCGTAGCATGCGTATGCGTCCTTGGCCGTGTAGGTTATGTAGGCTAGATTCAGAGGTACCTCCCACGTGTTCAGGTCCTTTGGTATCATTGTCTCCTTTCATGTTGGCATATCAGGGGTCGATGATGGTCTCGGCGGGGTCAACCACGGAGTCCTTCTCCTGCCCGTTGCCGATGATCTTGTATTGCTTCTGGATGTCGACAAGCTTGTTGCACCAGATGGCCGAATCGTTGCGTTCTTCCTTCTCTCCACCGTAGCGAAGGTGCAGTCGGCGCTGCCGATGAAACGGGCGAATGCTCCAGAACCTCTGATGGCCCTACAGCAGTGGTAGACAAGAACCTCGTCCCGCACACATACCTAGGCGACGGCGATCCGCTGGTCCCTGTCAGGAGACAAATGGATGGGCACAAGGTCTAGTCCTGCAACCTTGTGCTTTCTCTTCCTGTAGGTACTGCTTGGACTCGGCGAGGCAGAGCTTCACCGAGTCCAGATCGTTGGTGTACATCACATTCAACTTGGGGCAGCCATAGGACTGAACGGCGAACTCAAAGGGGAACTCCTTGCTGAAGTCCATATCCAGCAGGCTCACCCCTCGGATCGCCATTGGAGTCTCTTTAAGTGAAGAGTGGGTAGGCAGCAGCAGCAGTTCGTTTTTCAGATCTTGGGGAACTGGATTCAACAGTAAACTGAGTGTGTACAAGCGACAATAGTTACTACCCCTCCCTCGCCCGCTGCACGCCCGGCAGAAGATGCACCCTCGGCGCATTCAAACGCCTCCATTAAGAAACCTACTCCGGCCACACATCGGTTCACGAGCGGGTCTGTATTGGTACTGTAATAACAAGAGTTAGTGGTCACTTTACTTAAATTTAATTAGCTTTAATAGAAATTTATACTTAAAATAAGCAATGCATTGGCTCGTTCTATCAGTGCCACAGGATCAACATGCACAACAATTAGAATTATTATTCTCAAGACGCACATGATCAGCACATTTGTCGCACTTTCACACAGATAATACTACCAAGTTTGAAATGTTTCTTATGGTTGTTGTCATCTGCATCATCATGTCGTGTTTCCTAGCTTGCAAGATTCAGAACCAACATATAAGATCCAAATAATAAGTACAACAAAGATGCCTACACATCTCATTGATTCCCAGCTTGCAAGATTCAGAACCAACAAATAAAATTCAAATAATAAGTACAACAAAGATGCCTACACATCTCATTGATTCCTAGCTTGCAAGATTCAGAACCAACCCATTAGAGCCTTTTGATAAAGTTAATATCGGGATTAAATCCATCTTGGCTAGCCGTGTCATACAACCCAAGAACTTGGCGAATGCTCTTGACAGTCACAACATCTGTAGTTGAGTATTCCGGTTTGCACAACATAGATAAGAAGAGCATGATTACTATAATAGTGGCACTCCTTGAATTCAACCTGAAGCTCCAATCGGATGAGGCCTGCCTAGAGTTCCATGATTCAATTCATGCGCCTTTTTCTGCAGTTCACCTGAAATGAAGCAAAGGTTGCATCATTCAGCTAGCAAGCAGTACTTGCTCTCGTGAGCTGGCAGGTTCTTCTTTAGTAGTTGCACTAAAATTGAGGAACATTAAGGTTGGCCGTCTGGCTCATGTAAGGTGCAACTATAATTTGCTTATCCTTTTGTGCAATTCCACTAAAAAAAGTGCCATTGTGGTGACAATGACGGCCCATCTTGCAAAGGCTAATAAAATGTTGCACGAGATTACCAGCAGAATTTGACGGAGATTTTGGAAACTCCGATCACCATTTTGTGCAGTTCCACCAAAATTGAGAGATGTTGCCCACGTGACATTTTAGTTGAACTGCACAAGACACCCATTCCAAAAAAAATGTTTTGTGCAGTTCACCAAAAGGTCACAATAGCACCAAGGTGAAATGGATATCCCTATCTGCACAAAAAGATAGAAAGTAAACAGTTGCTGGTCAATAAGAATATACGAAACATACACGAAATGAAAAGAAGCATCTTAATTATGTTCATGGCAATCACGCAAGGACAGTAGAAATTTTAAAACGTCAGCAATGCTTCATGTTACCAGAAGCATTACGATCAACAATGACATTCGTCAAATATGGGATTACTTTAATGGTGGCATTGCTTGTTTACCAGATACAGTAAATCAACAGCAGCTAAAGAGTTGGTTTAAGGGCATGGGATCGTGGGGACACCAGGACACTCAGCAGCGTAAAGGAGCAACTTACTTATCATACTGGGGAAAACAGCAGGAGTTCCATTTGCAACACAGTTTAATTGCATCATATCATTGGAGGCATTAGATTAACAATAACACTGGTTAGACATGTCCTTAAGGTAACAGTGTGATCGCTTCATTTTACATGCGCCCTTACATTAACAACAGCAAAAGGTTGGTATAAGGACATGCGATAGTGGACGCATCAGCACAATGTACCTACAAGGAGGCATAAAGTGGTGATGCCGAGTTTGTTCATGCTCTGTGAGGGCAGCAAATCTAGATCCTGGAGACCTTTTACTATGTGAGGGCAGCAAATCTAATCCTGGAGACCTATTACTATGTGAGGGTAGCAAATCTAATCCCGAAGACCTTTTACTATGTGAGGGCAGCAAATCTAATCATGGAGACCTTTTACTATGTGAGGGCAGCAATTCTAATCCTGGAGACCTTTTACTATGTGAGGGAAACAAATCTAATCCTGGACATACTCTGTTGACTTGTCCACCAGCCACTTTCTATCCTTTTTTCAACCAATAATAGATATGTTCCTTATCCAGTTTGTACTGCGTTTTCCCATTATTTCCCTTTTCAACCAGGAGACCGGTTGGGTATCCGGTCTCTACTACTTTCACCATATTATTTCCTCTTTGAATCAAGTCCTAGATTCATGCTACAACTTTCCCCCTTTCTTCGTTGTTTGAACCAAGTCCTAGATTCGAATGCATGAAGTAGCTTTACCTCTAATAATACTAAAAATTTAGGTGGCTTTGGAAGAGCTGATGGGAGTAGAAAAAGATGCACATGCAGACACGTGGGGAGCTGGGGCAGTAGAGCAAGGCCACTTTCGAAGAACTTATACCTGAGGGTCGTCGGGATGTTGGCGGCGGCAGGTCGGATCTGCGGCACAATACGGCAGGGAGGAAGAAGGGTCGGAGGACCTCCCGAGCCGGTGCTGTGTCGGAGAGAACGGCACGGGCAGAGGATCGGGCCCCTCCGACAGCTGTGGCTTTCCTCCCTCGCCGGCGATGACCGCGTGAACGATGCACCTAGTCCTCTACACACACCAGCCGAAGGGATCCGGCCGGATCTGTGACCAACGATGAACAGAGAGAAAATGTCGCTACTGTTGTCTTGTTTAGATCTGGAGAGGATGAGAGAATGAAGAGAGCAACCCTAGTACAGCAAGCGCTCAGGCCCCTGCGTACATATATAGTGGAGTGATTATCTTTTTCTCTCCACAACAAGCGTTTCAATTTGTGTACGTGGCATTAAAGAAAAGAAACTATCTATTTAAGGTGACTAACTGTACGACTCCTACTTACTACTACTCTATACCCCTATATATTGTGTGAATAACTTCGAAAGTTGGTCGTTGGATGAAGCCAATCCGACGGTACAAAGATGGCAAGTTCGAGCACTACTGGCCGTTGGATATCATCTACATTCCACCAAATTATGCCACGTGTAGAATCTAGAAGACTCCATGGTTGAACTTAAGCATAATGCATAAACCTCAAAACACAAGCACTTCTCCTTTGTTCTAGAATCTTCCATATCTTAATTGCCCAATTTTTTTTAAATGAATTGTCACTGTTTGTTTTTACTTTATGCTTTACAATGCACAATTCCATGAATCTTAAAATAGATTTTTTATATAACTAATTGATTTTGAACTAGATGAACTATCAGAATTAAACGAACATCTACATCATGCATATATGACTCAAAGCTTACATGCTATAGTGTGTTATTTATTCATAATTTGGTCACCAAATCTCATGTGTGCAATGCACATGTACCTTACTAGTAGTAGTAGTATTGTTCACTTGTGCTCCCCGGCCCTCCGTTCATTGAACAACCCCACGGGTGAATAAACATACAGTACTAGTATTTATATAGAATGAACAAGCTTGAACTATTTTCGCATAGTTAAAAGTTGAGGGCGGGGCTTTTCCCGGGCAGTACGCGCGGCAGTTTTCGCGTAGGCGGTTTGATAGAGACGCGAGGAGGGTGAGGGAGTAGCGGATTCAACTTACTTACTACTGGAAAGTTTGGGTTGTGCGATTTGACGGCGCGTTACTGCTAGAAAGACTTGTGATATGACTACTCACTATAGTCATGAATTACTGGCGGTACGATCGGGGTGATGCCCCCCTTCCGTTCCGCACTCTAATTGGTGCATGACACGTCGACCCGGATGCTGGCTCTCCCACATGTCGGCGAAGTATGTAGTAGTAAGAAGGAGCAATGCGGTATATAGTAGTAGTACTACTACTCACGTCGGAGGAGTGCGAACCACGGCAGCCCAATGAACCAGCAGTAGAAAACAATGTGCTGATATGGCCATAAAAAACAATGTGATATGGTCCAGACTGTAGCGTGTACAGTACTACTCCTCTTTGTTTGGATCCCTGAGTTAGAGCTAGTTTGGGTTGAAATAGCCTCAAATTATCCAAACAGGAGGGGTTAGTTTGAGATAGTTTGCTCTAACCCAGCTAAAAAAATAGCCCGGTGGAGAGGTTCTAATTGGGTTAGTTCTCCTCGGTCCCACTAAAAGAGAACTAAAAAATCTCCCTGCCCGCACCAGATCGCTCCCTCCCCCCCCCCCTCGCACGACTCCTCTCTGTTCCCCATCGGGCCGCCCGCCCAAGCGCCGCTCTGCCGCTCGCCCTCTCACTCCTCCGGCCGCCCTCTCCCTCCGGCCTCCGCCGCCCTCCTCCGGCCGCCCTCTCCCTCCGGCCTTCGAAGCTCGCCCCGCTCCCCCTTCATCGGTCATTTTTCTCCCTCTGTCGTGCGCGTCGGCGGCGCATCTACCAGGAGGTCGCGAGAGGGGTGAGTTTGTTCGTTCCTTCTCTGTCTCACAGCCATATCATTGATCTTGCTCGCTCTAGCGCTAATTCTGATTTGGAAAAGTAGATCTTGATTAAACTTGGTGTAGATTTGTGGTGCACGCATGGAATTGTTTGATGCTGCTTGAGGAGGTAATAAATCTTTCTAGAGGCCCAAAGATTCAGTTCACCTTTCTAGGTATTTCAGTTTTAGGCTTGCATTATTTCTAGAGGCCCAAAGAATCAGTTCACCTTTCTAGGTATTTCAGTTCCAGGCTTGCATTATTTCTAGAGGCCCAAAGATTCAGTTCACCTTTCTAGGTATTTTTGGTTTCAAGCTTGCATTACTTCTAGAGGCCCAAAGATTCAGTTCACCTTTCTAGGTATTTCCATTTCAGGCTTGCATTATTTCTAGAGGCCCAAAGATTCGGTTTGCAGTCGTCGGCAAGTGGCCCTACTACCCATGCCGCTGTCGACCTCAACTCGCAAGCGCCGGCGTCGGAGGGGTTCCCGGGCTTGGGCTCTACAGAGCCTTCCTCCAGAGCGACGATGGCGAGCTCCTCCCTGGGTGCGTGAGGGGCTCCGGGCTCCCTCCCTATCGTGAATGACTTCTGTGATGAGTTAGCTCATGCTTTGTTTCATGGAGTGTATTTTTTTGTGAAGCTTGATTGAGGACTTGTATGTTTAAGTGGGATATCTCATTTGTATGGACAAAGTAAAATTTATCATGTTTTGCATGCTTGATTTGTAAAGATCGTTTATGTCAATTGTGAGTGGGAGGAGGCCACACAAGAGCCGGCCACACCAAATCCGGCAGGAAATAGGGTGCAAAGTAGTCAAATGATTGAGAAAGAACATTTATTGTCAATCTAACCCTGCCATCCATACACCTCTTTGGTTTATAGTTAGTTCAGGGTTAGAATCTACTCCCTCCGTTCCACAATACATGTCTTTCATTTGTCAAAATATAGATGTATCTAGACATGTTTTAGTATATAGGTACATCCATTTTTGGACAAATGGAAGTCAAGTAGTATTTTGGAACGGAGGGAGTAACTCTAACCTCTAACTGAGTTAGAGTTCTCCTCGTCTCGGTTCATCGCCATCATACTTTCCCCATTCCTGTGTTTTCAGTATCCTACGAATCAAAGAGGCCCTTAGACTGGTTTAGGTCCGGTAGTTTTTTTATAAACGTGTTATTTCCAAAATTTAATGAACGTGCTCCGGTTTCTACGAAAATAATCCGGTTTCATGTAGTAATTTATTTATTTATTTATTCTTCTGCGGGGGGTTTGCATGTAATTCGTGAGGTCTGAAATGTAAAGTACCCCGGCATATGCTCCGATTCGTGCATGCACTACGACCCAGATGCTCTATGTCCCACATGTCGGCGAAAGGGAGCACGTGGAAATAGCCTAGGAGTATATATAGCTATAGGAGGATGAATGCATGAAAAAATATGTATAGTGAAGCGTAGCTGTGGTTCGAAAAGGAGACCTAAAGTGATGACAGGTATAGGTCGCACGCACCAAACTAGTGGTAGTACTAGACATACGACTACTTTTTCCCTAAAAAAAAGAGGTACGAGTGCTCAGTACTCCTATTCTATCAACACGAGTCCCATCTGACAACAGCATCCGTGCTACAGCTAGCTCTTCTCCCTCATTTCTCTCTTCTAATTCTGAACTCAACCGACGCCTGATGGGCGGGGTGGGCATTTGCCGATGGTCGGTTTGCTCAACTGCGGCCCCACCTCACAGTGAAAACGTTACGACTGGAATAAAATGCCATATACTCCCTCCGTTCCTAAATATAAGCCTTTTTAGGTATTTCAAATGGAATACAACATACGGATGTATGTAGACATATCTTAGAGTGTAGATTCACTCATTTTGCTCCGTATGTAGTCAATCGCTGGAATCTCTAGAAAGACTTATATTTGGGAATGGAGGGAGTACTATACTAATAAAACATTAAGGCCACGAGGCGATGCAGTGCTGGTAACAGGAGGCAAGAAGAAGAGATGCATCCATCGATGATGTCCACCTCCTCGACTCAGGGCGCCGGCCCACCGAACGGCAGCTAAGTAGCAGCGTCTTTCGTGGTCAGGTCGACGTGCTTCTGAACAATGGCGTCCAAAGATTCCAACCGCTGGAAGAAGGCCAGCGTCTTTCTGTCCTCGCTGGCCTTGTAGTGGCCTATGTAGACGATTTCCTCGTAGACGTGGATGTGCAGGTCGACGGTTTCTTGCATGGCGAGGCGCTGCGCGGCGAGCGCGGCCTCGAGGTGCACATTCTTCGTCGCGAGCTCCGGCACCTGCAGGGCCACTAGGGCTTGAAAGAGTTCGTCACCATGGAGGCCGATGAGGGTGGCAGGCAATGAGGAGCGTGGGCGCGCGGGCTGGAGCAGTATGGCAAGGTCGTCTGCGCGCTTCTGACGGCGGTGAACTTGCGGATGGAGTTGACCATCATGTCGTCCATGCGAGAGGCGAAGCCGGCGTTGGCGAGGGCTACGACGCCGGCGGTCCCCAGCACCGTCTGGAAACGCTGCGTGGTGCGGGGCCGCAGGCCGGCGCCTTGGATGATTTGGCACAGCCGACTGCCGCTCACGTCTATCGCCTCCATAGGTGCTTGTGGCTTCTGGTCACTTGGTCTTGGATTGGAGTGAGCAGTGTTGCGCAGAGACTACGAGTAGATGGATTGGAGTGGTGGGGCACCTTTATATGAGAGTCCAAACTCTGTTGCATTCACATCGTGCTGGCTCTATTCTGCTTCTCCAATTAATTTCCTCTGCATGTAATTGAGGATGAATCATTGACCGTTCAACGTCTCGGGAACTGCTACCCTCTCCCTCCTTGGCATTCAAGCACCTATGGAGGCGACTGCCGCTCGCGTCTATCGCGTGTCAGGAGACATCCCCGTCGACGATGAGGTGCCTATGGTGACTTTGTAAATTTCAAGATGATAGTATACTCAATATTGTGCACCGCGACCAAGGCGGAGAGGAAAACGAGAGAACTACGTATTTATTTACGGTGTAGATTCACTCATTTTGCTCCATATGTACTCCGTCTCGGTGTAGTCTAGTCACTTGTTGAAATCTCTAGAAAGGCAAATACTCCTTTCTGGTTTACAGGGCTATACTAGCAAGTAGTACTACAATAGTGGGCTCACTAGCAATTTTGTCTCATGCAAGAGCTTGGCTATCTGCGTGCTCCAAGGTTCGCAACTGCCACGTTCGGGTTGCGCTTGGCTCTTCGCCTCTTCGAGAAGATGAACAATGATGTTACTACTACTGCTTCTACAATATCGGATCCACTGTTGCATGTCCGTCCACCGCGAGCGGGAGGGATAGCTTGTTGTAGTACTACTCCTTCCTTTCCGGTTTATAGGGCTTATCTAAAATATGACGCGTGTTCCATTCGGAGAGCGGCGTGCCAGACCAACCGACCGTCTGGGGTGCGACGTGAACGCGACGGGCGTGCTGTATACGTACTCCGTAAATGTGTACCGCCGTTTTCTTGAGGCTTTGCTCCATGGTGCAATCCATGGATACAAAATTAGTATACTGTACTATTTAAAAGTCGAGGGCGGGGCTTTTCCCGTGCGGTAGGCGGGGCAGTTCCGCCTAGTCGGTTCGATAGGGACGCGAGAAGATGAGGGAGTAGGCTGTTGCAAACGTAGGGTTGTGTGATTTGACAGCAAGTTACTGCTGGATAGGTGGGGCCCGGTGATTTGACTTGCCATTATAATTTTAACTGCGGCGCTACGACCGGCGTGAGTCTCCCGATTCCTGACCACCTCCATACATGTGCCTCTCCCGATGCACCACCATGTAGAGGCTGGCTCTTGCATGAGAGCCCACTCCTCCAATTTTTCCTTGCCTCTTTCCCCCACATATGCAAAAATGCCATGTAAAGCGGGCTTATAGCCCACTATTGTACTTGATCCTACAGGTGCTAAGCCTGCCACATAGGCATAAAGTCTGATGTGGCAAGTTAATTAAGAAGAGAGAGACTAGTTTGGTGACCCCAGGAAGAAACGGTGTTAAGCGCGTGTACCTAGATGAAGCAAACTTAGCAACAAAAAACTAAGCACCTATGCATTGGGGACTTGAGTTGCTAAGCCATTTAATGCCCATAGCACCTCATCTCACCATTTCATTGGAAGAGGTCACTCCTTGGCAAATGCAATAAATACTACAAAGAAAGAGATAGAGAGAAGTAAACAAAAAATACTCTTATAGCCTACCTTATAGCTAACCTTGTTGTAGTATGAGTGACTAAGTGATGACTATGTATGACATGCCAACATCAGATAGCCTAACACATCGTGTTAAATCTCCAAGGGCGCGACCGCGCGAGCGAGGCGACGGACGTGGTAGGCGTGACCATGATACAGGCTACTGGCAGCCCTTGGATTTGAGATCGGACGGTCGCATGCTAAGTTGCTGAAAATTTGCAGAATAACCCTCCAAGATAGGATATTCACCCATAGGTCTAGAATCACGCCATGCAACCGTTCGATCTTAGATCCAAGGGCTCTCGGAAGCTTCGTATCACCTGTAATTTTCCCGACGCTTGACATGACATCGAAAGCCATTTAATTGGGCGTCGAGTAGACATGACATCTAATTGGGCCCCCATAGTACTGTGCATGAATCCATTTATCCACCAGGCAAGCCACTACCCTATCGTTCGCCCCCCCCCCCCCCCACTCAGCATTTTTACAATCGATAAACCGCTCCTAGTCATCCCGTCCTTTCACATTACGGCAGTTCCACTAATCCTAACCCTCCTCCCAAATCCATGGAGTCCCAAATCTTCATGGTCAGCAGTGAGTACAAGATTAGAACCATCACCGGTGATGAGTTCGATGTCATCTACACCCGTTCTTCCGCGACGGTGAAAGGATGCCTTGATCACTTCAGACGCATGTTCGAAAACTCAAATGATGAGTGGGTCGCTGGGCTAGATGTTGAGTACACCATAGTCCTGGGAAAAGAGAAGAATCTAAAGGAGGAAGAGAGGAAGAAGCCCACCGTGATCCAGGTTTGCGTGCATGACTTATGCTTGGTCTACCACATATGCCATGCCGACGTTGAGTGCGAGGAATTTAAGAAGTTCCTCAAGGGCGGCCGAGTCAAATTCATTACTGTAGACTTTACGAACGATATAAGAGTCCTGGAACGGATAGGCCTCTTTGTAGGCAAACTCTTCGACCTCCAGAATAATGGGCTGGTGTCCTCCCGTGATAAGCCTTCAATGTTGAACCTGGCAGGAGCCATGGTTCATCCTTCATACGGTAAACTTAAGAAACCTCCGCACATGTTTCATCATGCATGGCAGTGGAATGTACTAGATATAGACCACATCCACTACGCTGCAATGGATGGCTACCTTTGTTTCAATATCTACAAGGGTTGGATGAAGAGCAAGAGCCAAGTGTGCGGTTCAAGCAAAGAAGTATCGGCCAAGAGGAAGAGGGACAAGGACGAAGTCAAGGACGTGGACGAGGATTCCGAGTAAGGTGGCAGTGTCGTTGCTCATGGTGGTTCTAATGCAGTGTCTACCAGATTAGTTGCTTAGTTTAATTTTTGGTGTGCTTAGTTTTATTTAAGGGGTGTGTTGTGTTGAGCCCCCAACAGAACTATGTTATGTTTCTTCTCGTTACTTTAACTCTTCAGTACGTACATACTAGTATTTCTTACAGTTCATCTTTTAGTTGGTATAGTACTACGACTACCACTCGTTTCTTCACATTATATACGTACAATATATATGGCCAACATCATATAGCCAACAGTTTAGTTGTCAAAGAATTTTAGAGGGCTTAGTTTTGTCAAAGAATTTTAGGGTGCTTAATTTTATTTGAGGGGTGTGTTGTGTTGGACACCATTATTGTGACTCAAATCTCTTCTGCCATGTTATAATGACATAAATACCGATGGACCAACATGCCAGCTCTCCCTCTATCTCACTACAGTAAAATAAAGTGTGGGGCCTACTCGATCCCAACAACGTTCTTATTTTCATATAAAATTGTTCGCTTGGTTACTCCTGACAAGCGGGGCCACACTTATCATTGTGAGAATCGTCTTATTTTTGTTATGTAACATGGTCAATGGGTTTGACGTGAAAATCACAATGTCTAATGCATTTTTGAGCAAACATCTAACTTAACGATGGCATTTTTGAGATATCTAATTGCATTTTTGAGGAGGCATCTCACAGATCCATGGCATTTTTGAGTAGTTGTAACTTCTAATGGCAAAACTGAGTAGTGATACACAACTAGTTGGATAGCTTGTTGTAGTAATATAAGCAAAAGCATGTCCTCGTCTGCGAGCCACCGCGCGCATGGGCGAGGGAGAAGACGTGTAGTAGTAAAATCAAGCTTCTCCTCGTTGTACGAGTTGACGCGACACATCATAGCACTGGCCCCACATGGTTGCCTCTAAACTTGGCTGAAAGACCCGCAGTGTACAATACTCCATTTGCTGCAACCTCTAACATTTACCCCACCACAAATTAAAAAAAATATTCCTGTCTTGACTAGATGAGCGTGCAAACTACAATCACCAGGATGACAGGTAGGGCCAGAAGATTATTTTAATCAAAAAAAGCATGGAGCCGACCCCAACGATTTTAAGCTTACAGGCATGGTACACGCTATCCTAGACTACTCTACACATGAAACTGCCACACGAGCGTCTGGGCTGCGCTTGGCTCTTCGCCTCTTCGGGAAGTCGAACAATGATGGAGTACTACTGCAGTGGAGGAGTACCACAGTATGCTTCTGGCCATCTGACACCGATTGAACTGCTGCATGTCCACCGCGTGCGGGAGGAAGAGCGTGTAGCGAACGAAAGCTTCTCCTAGTACTGCCAGCCACCACGCTCATGGGCGAGCGAGGAACGCAGCTTCATTGACTTACTGCTCCTGCCTTTGCGTGCATGACACGTGGGCCCAACAGGCGGGTGGCCCACCTGTCATGCAGCCAAAGGCAGGTGCAGTTAAGGCACCGGAGCTCAGTCTGTGAGGGAGAGGGCGTTGTAGTAATCAAACTTCTCGGTCTTGTACGAGTTGACGCGACACATCAAAGCACTGCACTCGATATATTTCAATAATTTGAGTTTACAGATGCATACCGTGACTCTCCTTTTGATACTTGCATGTGTTGATTTAATGCACCTTGAAGTAGTATGAATATGTGACGGTAAAGCTTTGTAATGCCCCGGCCCTAATAAAGCGAGAGATGGTTGTGCACGAGGAGCGCGAGATCATGCAGACGGAACAGGACCTGACGATGTAGCTCTCTATGGACTCGATGGACCTCACCTTGCTCCACTGCCCCTTGTGCTCTGCCCCTTGAAGCCTCCAGTGTATGAGGCTCGAATACACCTCGTCCGTTCGGCTGATCAAGCAAGGTGCAGGTTTCTTGATTGATGTGTTGTTCGATTGATTTGTGCAGTGCAAGGGAGGGCACCTGGCCTGCGTGGACTATCGCGTCGAGCGCCCTGGGAACCAGCGGCAGTGCCAGAAGTGCGAGCGTGGTGGTGGCTTTGACATGCGGAACATGGCGGTGGACGTCGTCCTCTCCTCGGTGAGGGTGGAGTGCCCGCACGAAGGCTATGGGCTCTACGTCACTTACCACAAGCTCGCCGATCACCAGAGCGTGTGTCCGCTCGCGCCCTGCAAATGCCCCATGCCCGTCTGCGGCTACGAAGGCCCACCGCCGACGCTCTCCCACCACATGAGCATCATGCATCCCCTGCCCGTGCACAGGATCCAGTACGGCAAGGCGCTCCAACTCCAAGTGCCACTGTCGGAGCCACGGCTCTTGCTGTTCATGGAGGAGGACGGCCGCGCGTTTTTCTTGGTCGGCGGCGTGCTCAACATCGGCGTGCCTATCGCCGTGTCGGTCGTCTGCATCAGAGCGGGGGCGTCCCCGCTGCTGCACTACGTGGCCAAGCTGTGGGCAAACGGCCCGCCAGGGGAGCCCAAAGGCAGGACCGACGCCGTCAAGGTGGGAATGGAGGTGACAAGCAGCAAGGATCCCGGCGACATCGCCGTGCAGGAGCTGACCTTCTTCACAGTTCTGCCCAAGCTGCTGGCCGGGGCTAAGCTGGTGCCCCTCCACATTCAGATTGACAAGCTCACATCCTAAATGATTCTACAGTGCCTTCTGTTTATCTTAGTAATATGCTAATATAGGGGTTAGCTCGGTCTACTTTAGCTTAAGAGATGGTGGGTTTTGGTGGCGATGCAGCAATTACTTCGACGTCAGATCAACAGTTAAAGTAATTTCCAATAGTCGAATGGATATTTTGTGTCTGTTGGATATAAAGATCCTTTGGGTAAGAAGTATAAGAGCATCTCCAATAGCTTGTCTATATGGATGTCTTTACTCGTTTTCCACGACGTGAGCCCAAAACAGGCGTCCAACAACTTGTCTATATGGCCGTCCAAATATATACATCCTCGACAATGTCCGCGCCTAGACAATGTGAAGGCGTCGTCTAAACTCAGAGTACAAGTGTATGTGGGTGGCATCGACCTAGGGAGCTAGAGATGGTGCATGCGAGAAGTCCCGAGAGATAGGTGTGTGCGTGGGAAAGAGGGAGGGAGATGATATGTGTCAATGTAATCGTGTAAAAAAGACTAGTCTATAGCTCGCCACGAGGCTATTCTTGTCGAACACCCCAATAACCGTAAGATATGTATCCGACGGTGCCAGTTATTGCACGTACACAACAGTAGAAAAAGAAGTACCATGGCATATGCTACACCACGGCCGTTCCCATGTTACGCCATCCAGGAATAGTGCCGCACTTCGAAACTAGAACCGTCAATAAATTTTGAGCTTGCGTCTCATCACATTCCAAACTACTACCATGCTATATTTAATTGCAAACCTGTTCACACCGATCACAACCTAAATGGTTTCCCACTTAGGACCGTATTAGTAGTACTCGGTTATAAATACTACTATGCCAAGATGACTGCACATTCCTCCTCAACTCCTCATCCACAAAAAACAATCAAGTCATTCAGCATCGTTCCCTTGCGTCTGCCATGGCCAGCGTGAGTTCTGGGTCGAGAGATTTCCACCAGGGAGAGGCGAGCATGGAAGAGGAAGCACGAGAGATGTCCCGCCTCGCCGCGAAAGCAGCCGACATGTCCAGCCGCGCAGCAGTAGCAGCACAGAGGTCCCGCCGCACCGCCGAAGCAGCACGGAGGTCCCGCCGCACCGTCGATGTAGCAAACTGGTCCGGCCACGCCGCAGAAGCAGCAGAGATGTCCCGCCGCGCCGCCGAAACAACACGGAGGTCCCGCCGCGCCACGGCGGCCTGGGAAAATTTCTCGCGAGTAGGTGAGGACTCTTAGAGGCGCATGCATGCGATCGTCCATAGCCAGAGGGATCAGATCTCCGGCTGGGCGAGGTTGCAGGATGAGGCTACCGGCGTCATCCGGCAACTAGGGGAGGGCAATGCGAAGCTCCGGGACGAGTGTGGCCTGCTGAGGGCGAAGATCGCCGGAAGGGCGAAGCAGTCGGAGGAGACCGCTGCCTTGTTGCAGAGGATGGGCGTCATTGTCAAGAAACTTATGGACGAGAATGCCATGCTCCGCATCGAGTGCAACAGGCTGGTGGAGAAATCCGTGGATGCTACCAAGCAGCATATTAAGGACATGAAACTGATGAAAGAGATCATCACCGCTCGCCGCGAGAACTAGTCTCCGCGACCTGCAGCGCATAAAGAAAGTAGAGATCAGCGAGCCAGATCGTTGTATGCGTCTTCCTTCTTCTTTTTCCCTTGTGTATTTCGGGCGTAGCCGCATGTGGCTTTTTTAATTATCTTTATAATTATGTAAGACAACTATTATCAACTCTCGTCGTCCTTATATATATTCATCAGTCTTGCTATAAGTCGCAGTAGATGCTATATAGGTCCGTCGGATCTTACATCAAGATCCGTGCAAAAATTTCTTTTTTCTCTTTTAAATCTCAGTCGACTGGGACATAGCCACGCCATTAAACAGAGGCTCGGGCGCCATTAATGGAGACCTTGGGAGAGAGGTGGAGGGCAGATGGAGGTCAAAGGGCTCTCCTCCCGATAAGCACGCGTAGGGGTCTGATAGCACGCCTCCCGTACTCAAATAGCTACCCTGCACGGCGCCTCCTAGCTAATAAAAAACGGGGACGCATGTGAAAGTGCAACTATCCCTGGGTGGTTTTGGTAATTACTAACAACATATAGCTCATTGAACTAATGCTATCTCAAGATAAATATTTTAGGAAAGTTCAATGTTTAGCATGGCATGGATTAGGAATGTGGACCCTTCAAAATGCTAAGGACACACATTGGCTCAAGCTCAAGACTCTACATTTTACTTGGAGTGATCCAAGATCACATTGAGTCCATAGGAAAAGCCAATACTATTGAAAGGGGATGAGGTGTTCCTTAATGGGTTTCTTGCTCAAAATGCTTAGTGATATGCTCCAAAACCCTCAACCACTTTCTCACATCCACATGTCCCAAACCAAAAGTCAAACTTGGCCCCACCGAAACTTTCTATCCGGCGCCACCGAGTTCTGTTGACATAGCCATTGCCACAAACCCTAGTCACTTCGGTCTCATCGATAGGGATCTCGGTCTCACCAAGATGGGATTGCAAACTCTCTGTTTCCCTTCGTAACGTTTCAGTCTAACCGAGATGAGCGATCGGTCCCACCGAGTTCGCAATGCAAACTCTCTGTTTCCCCTTCATAACGTTTCGGTCCAACCGAAATGAGCGAATCGGTCCCACCGAGTTTGCCTGACCAACTCTCTGGTTAGCTTATTGCCAAAATCGGTCCCACCGAGTTTGTGTAATCGGTCTCACCGAGATTAGGTTATGCCCTAACCCTAATGAAATCGGTCCCACCGAGTTGACATGTCGGTCCCACCGAAAATCCTAACGTTCACATTTTGAACTAAATCGGTCTGACAGAGTTTTCTGATTCGGTCCCACCGAGTTTGGGAAATTGTGTGTAACGGTTAGATTTTGTGTGGAGGCTATATATACCCCTCCACCCACTCTTCATTCGTGGAGAGAGCCATCAGAACATGCCTACACTTCCAACATACATTTTCTGAGAGAGAACCATCTACACTTGTGTTGAGGTTAAGATATTCCATTCCAACCACATAAATCTTGATCTCTAGCCTTCCCCAAGTTGCTTTCCACTCAAATCATCTTTCCACCAAATCCAATCCTATGAAAGAGAGTTGAGTGTTGGGGAGACTATCATTTGAAGCACAAGAGCAAGGAGTTCATTATCAACACACCGTCTATTACCTTTTGGAGAGTGGTGTCTCCTAGATTGGTCAGGTGTCGCTTGAGAGCCTCCGTCAAGATTGTGGAGTTGAACCAATGAGTTTGTACGGGCAAGGAGATCGCCTACTTTGTGAAGATCTACCCTAGTGAGGCAAGTCCTTCCTGGGCGAAGGCCATGGTGGGATAGACAAGGTTGCTTCTTCGTGGACCCTTCGTGGGTGGAGCCCTCCGTGGACTCGCGCAACCGTTACCCTTCGTGGGTTGAAGTCTCCATCAACGTGGATGTATGATAGCACCACCTATCGGAACCACGGATAAAAAATCTCCGTGTCTACATTGCGTTTGCTCCCTCAAACTCCTCCCTTTACCTTCATGTGCAATTGTTTTACATTCCGCTGCTATACTCTTAGAATTGCATGTTTAGGTTGATTGCTTGACTTGTGCAAAGTTGCTAAAATCTGCCAAGACTTAAAATTGGGAAAAGTCTAGGTTTTTATTTGGTCAAGTAGTCTAATCACCCCCCCCCCCTCTAGACATACTTTCGATCCTACAAGTGGTATCAGAGTTTTGGTCTCCATTTGCCTTGATTTCCATAGCTTTTGGTGATCATAGCCTTGGTTTCACAACCTAAGAGAGTATGGCGTCTAGCGAGGGAAATTACCACCGTAGAGGTCCTTACTTTGATGGTACTAATTTTGCTAGTTAGAAGCATAAGATGAAAATGCATATTCTTGGACATAACCCAGTCGTTTGGGCTATTGTGTGTATTGGCTTGCAAGGTGAATTCTTTGATGGGAGAGAACCGAACCGTGAAGCTACTGCGTAAGAGTTGAAGATGCTGCAATACAATGCTCAAGCTTGTGATATCCTCTTCAACGGGTTGTGCCCGAAGAATTCAAAAAAATCAGCCCTTGAGAATGCAAAGGAAATTTGGGATACTTTGCACGAGGGTACCGACTCCGTCAAGGAATCCAAATTGGATGTGCTTTAAAGTCAGCTTGACAAGTTCAAAATGAAGGATGGTGAAGGTGTCACTGAAATGTACTCTAGGCTTGCTCTCATCACAAATGAGATTGTCGGCTTAGGAAGTGAAGAGATGACCGACAGACTCATCATCAAGAAGATCCTAAGAGCCTTGGATGGAAAATATGATACCATGTGCACATTGATCCAAATGATGCCCAATTACAAAGATCTCAAGCCTACGGAAGTCATTGGAAGAATTGTTGCTCATGAGATGTCAGTTAAGGATAAGGAAGAGCTCCACAACAAGTCAAGTGGTGCTTACAAAGCCTCATGCGATGCTCCCACATCATCAAGTGAGAAACAAACCTTCAATGAAGAATTGAGCCTAATGGTGAAGAACTTCAACAAGTTCTACAAGAGTAGAAGCAAGGAGAGAAGTTCCAAGTCAAGGTCCTACAATGACAAAAGATCTTCAAGTCGTGAACGAAATTGCTACAGTTGTGGAAGACCCGGACACTACTCCAATGAGTGTACAGCTCCCTACAAAAGAAGAGAAGATTCTCCCAAAAGAAGGAGTAGGAGAGAAGAATCGCCACCAAGAGAGAGAAGGAGTAGAGATGATCATTATGAACGAATACCCTCTCGGAGAAGCAAGGATTCGGAAAGGAAGGACAAGTCATCAAAGAGCTACACAAAACAAAGACATCAAGCTCATGTTGGTGAATGGATATCCGGCTCCGACTCCGACCATCACTCCGAAAGAAGTTATCACTCCGGCTCCGAATATACTCAAGATGAAGGTGTTGCCAGTCTAGCACTTGTGTCAACCAACTCCTACGACATATTTGACTCACCGAATGAAGGAATTGGAAGATGCTTCATGGCTAAAGGCCCAAAGGTATCACACCCCGAGTATGTTGATTTCAATAGTGATGAAGATGATTTGCTAGGAGATGATGATTTACTTGTTGACAACTCTAGTTATGAATACTATGATGAACTTGCTATTAATCATGCTAATCAAGATAAAACGAATGACGATGATAAGAAGGAGATTGAGCGCCTAACTAAACAACTAAACACTCTTAAGTTAGCTCATGAAACTACCTTGGAAGATCATCGAGAACTTGTAAAGACTCATGAGAATCTACACTTTGAAAAGCTCAACCTTGAGCAAGAGCATGAGTTCTTAAAAGCTATCAATGATGATCTTCGCAAGAAAAGTTCTTCTTACATTGCCAAGCGTTTACTCTTGTCTACTTACATGCCACACGTTAAATCTAGAAACAAGAACAAGAAAGATTCTTCTTCTAGTAATAACAATAATCATGCTAAATCCAATGTTGTTGCTTCTAGTAGTTCTCTTGATTCCACTAATGATTCTCTTAGCCAAGTTACACTTGAGCAAGAAAATAGCTTATTGAAGGGAATTATAGAGAAAGGTATTTACAAGAGCCTTGCCGGAAGTAAGCAATTTGAGGAGATTGTATGCAAGCAAGGAAGACACCGGAAGAATTAAGGTGTTGGTTTTGAACGAAAGTTCAATGCCAATGGAGTTGAGTGGGAAGAAGATCAATACCCCAAGACGAAGTTTGTTCCTCAACAAGAGAAGTATGATCCTACTTCTTTCCAAGGAACACAAGCTCAAGATGATCTTCCACCACTAGACCACAAGCAAAAGGGCAAGGACAAGCTTCAAGAGGAGATTCATGCATTTGCAGAAGCCCCTAAGGCCTTGGTCAAGTGGGTTCCCAAGACAACATCAAGTACGACTACAACTCCAAGGATTCCCATCAAGATGGTGTGGATCTCGAAGAAGAAAACTAGAGAGTTATCGAGGGTGACTCCGCCAACATACTTCACTCATATCATTTTGGCGAGGACAAGTGAAAACAACTTCCATATCTTGCACTAGTTCAAGGAGTCACAAACCCTCTTGTTGGTAAGACAAGGGACAAGGTAACCTAATGCTTTCATGGACATCATCTTATGTGAACATCACTCTATGTCTATGGATATCCTTGTTTGTTCCTTGTGGGACTAACCCGTGTAGGTATTGAAAGTGCAACTCACTCCAATGGATTGCTCCAAATGATCTATATCAACATTGAGCATCTACATCTTCAACACCTACATGAAGTCATCATTGACAAAACCCAAGGTTAGTTCATCCCTCTTAGGGGGGATATCACATCTAGGGGGAGCTTTACTCTAATCAATTGAGCTAAAGCAACTCTAATGATGTGAACACAACAATGCTTTATGTAAAAGTGGTAACCCCACTTGTGCTTAAACGATGAGTATGACCTATGATCAAATGTTCTCATTTGACTCCTAAGTCAATATACTCATATATAGATGACCTAGTCATCGCCAAATTGCTTGATAGATGCTAGAGTGATTGTGCATGCTTTGTCACATATTTCATTTGCCATCTTATTGTGTGAGCATGTTGGATGCATATTTTACTCATTCGAGGACATCCATTTGTTGCTTTGATTGTTTGGTTCTTTATCCTTTGCCAAATGGATGGACAAGAATGCATAAGAACTCCCTCTAGCTATCTATGCTTTTCTCGTCTCAAACTCTATTCATGCTACATCACAAAGTTTGATCAAGTCAGATTCGAACCACTCTGTGTGAGGAGCACTCAGAGTCCCCGATTCTTCATAGACTTAAACTTCCAAAACCTCTTTGTGCATTTCGGTATGACCGAGTCATCCACTTCGGTCACACCGAGTTCAGTAAGTTGATCTAGGTTTTCAATCTCGGTGCAACCGATTTGAACTTTTCGGTCACACCAGTTGCAGTAACCGCTTGCGATTCTGCATCTCGGTGCCACCGAGTTGTTCCACTCGGTCACACCGACAGGTTCGGGATATATATACCCACGGGTGAGATTTTGGAAATTTCTTCAAACTCCTCAGCCCGCGCGCGTGTCCTGCTCTGCCTCCTTGGGTCTCCGGATTATCTCCTTGCCGCTAGCGACCTCCCGCCACTGGTTTCCATCACCGTCAATGGAAATCTGCTCTGTCGTTGTCACCGTAGCAAACTCCCGCCGAACTAGGGTATGGGTTCGACTCTTTGTGCTATTCCTTTAACTCTGATTCATAGCACATTGCTTTGCCATGATCTTTACCTCGTATGCAAACGATCTATCCACTGAAAAACCTCCTTAGATTAGATTTGATCTGAAAATTTAGGGTTAGGTCTCCGCTGAACTCATCTCGGACTGACCGAATTGTAGAAATCGGTCTCACCGATTTGGCTTAGGCCATTGCACATGCGATTTTCGGTCTGACCGAAAACTGCAAATCGGTGTGACCTGCTACCTTTTGAGCACTGTGTTAGTTTTCCCTTGAAGAGGAAAGGGTGATGCAACAAAGTAGCGTAAGTATTTCCCTCAGTTTTTTAGAACCAAGGTATCAATCTAGTAGGAGGCTACGCGCGAGTCCCTCGCACCTACACAAAACAAATAAATCCTCGCAACCAACGCGATAAGGGGTTGTCAATCCCTACACGGTCACTTACGAGAGTGAGATCTGATAGATAATATTTTTGGTATTTTTATGATAAATATGCAAAGTAAAATAAAAGCAACGGAAATAACTAAGTGTTGAAAGATTAATATGATGGAAAATAGACCCGGGGGCCGGTTTCACTAGTGGCTTCTCTCAAGAGCATAAGTATTTTACGGTGGGTGAACAAATTACTGTTGAGCAATTGACAGAATTGAGCATAGTTATGAGAATATCTAGGTATGATCATGTATATAGGCATCACATCCGAGACAAGTAGACCGACTCCTGCTTGCATCTACTACTATTACTCCACACATCAACTGCTATCCAGCATGAATCTAGAGTATTAAGTTCATAAGAATAGAGTAACGCTTTAAGCAAGATGACATGATGTAGAGGGATAAATTCATGCAATATGATATAAAAAACCCCATCTTGTTATCCTCGATGGCAACAATACAATACGTGCCTTGTTGCCCCTACTGTCACTGGGAAAGGACACCGCAAGATTGAACCCAAAGCTAAGCACTTCTCCCATTGCAAGAAAGATCAATCTAGTAGGCCCAACCAAACTGATAATTCGAAGAGACTTGCAAACATAACCAATCATACATAAAAGAGAGAGAAGATTCAAATATTGTTCATAGATAAACTTGATCATAAACCCACAATTCATCAGTCTCAACAAACACAACGCAAAAGAAGATTACATTGAATAGATCTCCACGAGAGAGGGGGAGAACATTGTATTGAGATCCAAAAAGAGAGAAGAAGCCATCTAGCTAATAACTCTGGACCCGAAGGTCTCAGGTAAGCTACTCACACTTCATCGGAGAGGCTATGGTGTTGATGTAGAAGCCCTCCGTGATCGATGCCCCCTCCGGCGGAGCTCCGGAACAGGCCCCAAGATGGGATCTCGTGGGTACAGAAGGTTGCGGCGGTGGAATTAGGTTTTTGGCTCCGTATCTGATCGTTTGGGGGTACGTAGGTATATATAGGAGGAAGGAGTACGTCGGTGGAGCAACGTGGGGCCCACGAGGGTGGAGGGCGCGCCCTGGGGGGGTAGGCGCGCCCCCTACCTCGTGGCTTCCTGTTTTGTTTCTTGACGTAGGGTCCAAGTCTCCTGGATCATGTTCGTTCCGAAAATCACGTTCCCGAAGGTTTCATTCCGTTTGGACTCCGTTTGATATTCTTTTTCTGCGAAACTCTGAAATAGGCAAAAAAACAGCAATTCTAGGCTGGGCCTCTGGTTAATAGGTTAGTCCCAAAAATAATATAAAAGTGAATAATAAAGCCCAATAATGTCCAAAACAGAAGATAATATAGCATGGAGCAATCAAAAATTATAGATAAGTTGGAGACGTATCATGACCGAGTTCGATTCTTTGTGAAACCCTAGCAATCTCGGTGCCACCAAACTGTGATTCGGTCTGACCGAGTTCACTAGTTTAGGTTCCAAAAGTTGCTTCGGTATCACCGAGTTTAACAAATCGGTAGCTCCGAAATGCTTTCTGTGGAGAACTAGTACTGAGTTTTTAAGTCATCTGTTTTGCAAAAACTCTGCACTTTGTGATGCTCATCCACTCTATCTCATCTACATCTATTCACAGGGTTTGCTGTCAGTGTAATTGCCAAGATGTCTGACCAGAGTGACAGTCAGAACAGATATGAGGAACATGTGCAATTGAGTGAGGGTTCAGATCCCTCAAGCACCTCTGATGATGGCAGTAGAAGCACACCTAGCAACTTGCCCAAGGCAGCCACCAGAACCAGGAAGAAGAGAACCTTAGAATCTGAGGATGAGGACTATGTGGCTGCTGAGGATGAAGCTACATCAAAGAAGAAGGTGCTGAAGAAGGAATATGGCATGGCTGCTACAACAAAGCCAGGCTTGCACAAGAAGGCACCTGCCAGAAGAATTCCTATGTCAAAGGCCAGAGCCTCCACTCATGACACTTCCAAATCAACTGGAGGAGAGGCTACTGGTGAGGGCAAGAAGAAGGAAAGAAAGAGGGGAAGATGGTGCAAGAAGGCAGACCCCATGGCTGGGTTTGAAAAGTATTCTTCTAATGAAGATGAAGAAGAGGAAGAGGATGTTGCACCAGCACCCAAAGCTCAAAAGCTTATGGGAGATGCTATCAAGTCAGGGGCTGCTCGATCAAAGCCCAGGACTGCTCCCAAAGCTCAAGCTCAGAAGCCCCCAAAGCCCAAAAGGAACACCAGGAGCATTCCTGCAGAAGAAAAGAACAAGGCCCCAGTGCCTCAAGCTGAAGATGAGGATGACGAGTCTCTTGTTCTGAGAAAGCTGAAACCCAAGATTCCAGACCACAATGATGCTCATCTAGTGGCTGAGGACATGCACATCAGAAAAGATGCTAGATTGAGATTGTGGAGACAGTCTAATTCATATGCTGTGAGAAGGAGGACTGCAGTTGACTACAGATTTCATACAAAATAACATCAAGATTTCTATGAGACCATTCTGCTTGACAAGAAGCCAATGGTATGTGACATGAAATGGGTTGATTGGGAATACATCAAGGAGAATGAAGATCACTTCCCAGGTGTACATGACAACTTCAAGGCCCGTGGAGTTGACAAATTTGTTGGGCAGAAGCTCACAAAATGGAATGATGAGCTTATACTGCAATTTTACTCCACTGCTCATTTCTATCCAGATGGGAGGATAGTTTGGATGTCAGAAGGTACTAGGTACCAATCCACTGTTGAAGAATGGGCCAAACTGATAAATGCCCCACAGGAACATGAAGATGACTTGGATGTGTATGCCAAGAAGAAGAAAGACCACAACTCCATGGCAAACATGTACAAGGAGATCCCTGATAAAGCTTTGGAGACACACAAGCTTGGATCTGTACACTATCTGTTGTCTGGTCTGCCTACCATGAGCACCATCCTGAGGCACACTTTGCTACCCAAGTCAGAAGATCATAAGATGATCAGAGGACACTCAATCAACTTACTGCACATTTCTGATGTCCCTCAAAAGTTCAAGGTCATGAGTCTGATTGTAGAGACAATCAAGAGGACAGCTGCTGACCAGAAGAGATCTTGTGGGTATGCTCCACACATTCAGGAGCTCATCAACTCCAAGATGGGCACATGCACATACTTGTTGGACAAGGAGCATTTACCCCTATATCCTGAATTTGAAGACAACAAAGTTGTGATGGATGAGAATGAACCTTCATCAGTGCAAGCACAAGAGAAAAGAGCCAAAGCTAAGGCTGAGAAAGCTTCCAAGATGCCAAGTGCAGAAGAGGCATCTCAAGTTTTCCTGAAGAGCAAGCAAGATCAGCTGGGATATCTAATCCAATCTACTTTGAGGATTCAGAAGGGCTTGGCCACCCTGATTCAAAACCAGGAGAGCTTGGAGAGGATCATAGAAACCAAATTTTATGATCTTGATCTGAAGGTTACTGAGATACAAACAACAGTTGAGCAGCTCCAGGAGGAAGCAGAAGAGAGAAAAGGGAAGGCAACTACTGATGCTTTTCAGCGAGTGCCTAGAGGACAGAGGTCTGCTGCAGTGCATGTACCTGATACAAGAGCAACAACATCAGCACCAGCAGCCACAGCTTCAGTGCCACCTCCAGCAGCCACTCCACCAGCTCCAACTACATCAATTGATGCCTTCGTCCTTGGAGTTCTCTCTACACCACCTCCCGAAAACCAAGCCTGAGAGACGCATAGCACTATGCATATTTGAACTTTTTGGTAACTTGTTGCCAAAGGGGGAGAAATATGTGTAAATCATAGGCTTTGAGAGAGTGTTTTGCTTCTTTGTCTCTCTTGCTTTTGGTTGAACTTTATTGTGTGCTTGGTTCATACTTTATGTCCTTGTGTGAGATACTTGTATGATCATGTGGTTGATCATGTGCTACTTTAATGATTGCTTGGATGATATTATATTTTATATCCCTATATGACCATTCACTTTGCTTGGTGATGAGTGCATGCATTTAGTTTATATCATTTTGAGCGCTCCACCAAGATGTATGTGACATGGAAGAGTAACCCATGATCCTAATCGATTGTGCATTTGCATTCAAAAGCAAATTTTAAATAATGCACAAATTTAGGGGGAGCTCTTGCTTATTACATACTTCTCAAAGCGATGATGTATTTAAATCTTATTATCATTTGTCAAAGCTTTGATCTATATGTTGTCATCAATTACCAAAAAGGGGGGATTGAAAGTGCAACTATCCCTGGGTTGTTTTGGTAATTACTAACAACATATAGCTCATTGAACTAATGCTATCTCAAGATAAATATTTCAGGAAAGTTCATTGTTTGGCAGGGCATGGATTAGTAATGTGGACCCTTCAAAATGCTAAGGACACACATTGGCTCAAGCTCAATACTCTACATTTTACTTTGAGTGATCCAAGATCACATTGAGTCCATAGGAAAAGCCAATACTATTAAAAGGGGATGAGGTGTTGCTTAATGGGTCTCTTGCTCAAAATGTTAGTGATATGCTCCAAAACCCTCAACCACTTTCTCACATCCACATATGTCCCAAACCAAAAGTCAAACTAGGCCCCACCGAAACTTTCTATCCGGCGCCACCGAGTTCTGTTGACATAGCCATTGCCACAAACCCTAGTCACTTCGGTCTCACCGATAGGGATCTCGGTCTCACCAAGATGGGATTGCAAACTCTCTATTTCCCCTTTGTAACGTTTCGGTCCAACCAAAATGAGCTAATCGGTCCCACCGAGTTTGCCTGACCAACTCTCTGGTTAGCTTATTACCAAAATCGGTCCCACCGAGTTTGTGTAATCGGTCTCACCGAGATTATGTTATGCCCTAACCCTAATGAAATCGGTCCCACCGAGTTGACATGTCGGTCCCACCGAAAATCCTAACATTCACATTTTGAACTAAATCGGTCTGATCGAGTTTTCTGATTCGGTCCCACCGAGTTTGGGAAATTGTGTGTAATGGTTATATTTTGTGTGGAGGCTATATATACCCCTCCACCCACTCTTCATTCGTGGAGAGAGCCATCAGAACATGCCTACACTTCCAACATACATTTTCTAAGAGAGAACCATCTACACTTGTGTTGAGGTCAAGATATTCCATTCCAACCACATAAATCTTGATCTCTAGCCTTCCCCAAGTTGCTTTCCACTCAAATCATCTTTCCACCAAATCCAATCCTATGAAAGAGAGTTGAGTGTTGGGGAGACTATCATTTGAAGCACAAGAGCAAGGAGTTCATCATCAACACACCGTCTATTACCTTTTGGAGAGTGGTGTCTCCTAGATTGGTTAGGTGTCGCTTGGGAGCCTCCGTCAAGATTGTGGAGTTGAACCAAGGAGTTTGTATGGGCAAGGAGATCGCCTACTTCATGAAGATCTACCCTAGTGAGGCAAGCCCTTCGTGGGCGACGACCATGGTGGGATAGACAAGGTTGCTTCTTCGTGGACCCTTCGTGGGTGGAGCCCTCCGTGGACTCGCGCAACCATTACCCTTCATGGGTTGAAGTCTCCATCAACGTGGATGTACGATAGCACCACCTATCGGGACCACGAATAAAAAATCTCCGTGTCTACATTGCGTTTGCTCCCTCAAACTCCTCCCTTTACCTTCATGTGCAATTGTTTTACATTCCGCTACTATACTCTTATAATTGCATGTGTAGGTTGATTGCTTGACTTGTGCAAAGTTGCTAAAATCTGCCAAGACTTAAAATTGGGAAAAGGCTAGGGTTTTATTTGGTCAAGTAGTCTAATCACCTCCCTTTAAACATACTTTCGATCCTACAGCGTGGTGGCACGTAAATGGTAAATAGAACGCCCACGGTTTCAATAATACTTGTGTTTCCGATTGTAACGTGACAGCACTTGTTCCAAAATGACTTTGTTGATTGTTAATGTGTGCGCCTTCGCAAATCGGATAGAAAAATTATGACAGCATGTTGGTGCCATGTCATGACACCAAGCCATGTTTCATGATTTCCATGCATGTTTTGGATTTACAGGAATTAAAAAACCAAGTTTCTCAATGTTTCCAGCCGAGCCACGACGTAGAAATTTACCCGAGGACACACGTGTGATTTTTCAACCAGCTTTGGTGCACTCGAGCATGTGCTTGTATTTCAAATTTGAATTATGCACACAGAGGTGACACGTTCCCTCTCAGAACCACGAGCCTTCTTGAGAGAAGCTTCGGTTTGCAAGAAACTTATACCAAAACTTGTTCCTATTCTGCCAATTTTTTTACCACAGCATGGTAGTACCATGACATGACACCATGCCAAGCTTCATGATTTTCAGGCGTGTTTTGGATTTACAAGAATTTTAAAACCAAGTTTCTCAATGTTCTCGGCCGAGCCACGATGCCCAGATGTTTGAATTTCATTCCCATTTCTTGCATGGGACCTAGAAATTCACCCGAGGACACACATGTGATTTTTCAACCAACTTTGGTGCACGGGAGCATGTGCTTGTAGTTCAAATTTGAATTATGCACATTAAATGACCAGAAACTCAATTAATGTATAAAAAAGGCCAAACGAACCCGGAATAATTCCAAAATTTAACATGACACTCATGTAGTTCTATGTTGCCTCTATAAAGAAACTCAAGGGGGGCAGCGTATATTGTTTCGCACTCAAAGGTGACACGTTCCCTCTCAAAACCACGAGCCTTCTTGAGAGAAGCTCCGGTTTGCAAGAAGCTTATACCAAAACTTGTTCCTATTCAGCCAATTTTTTTACCACGGCATGGTAGTACCATGACATGACACTATGCCATGTTTCATGATTTTTAGGCGTGTTTTGGATTTACAAGAATTTTAAAACCAAGTTTCTCAATGTTCTTGGCCGAGCCACGATGCCCAGATGTTTGAATTTCATTCCCATTTCTTGCATGGGACCTAGAAATTCACCCGAGGACACACATGTGATTTTTCAACCAACTTTGGTGCACGGGAGCATGTGCTTGTAGTTCAAATTTGAATTATGCACATTAAATGACCAGAAAATCAATTAATGTATAAAAAAGGCCAAACGAACCCGGAATAATTCCAAAATTTAACAGGGCACTCATGTAGTTCTATGTTGCCTCTATAAAGAAACTCAAGGGGGCACCGTATATTGTTTCGCACTCAAAGGTGACACATTCCCTCTCAGAACCACGAGCCTTCTTGAGAGAAGCTCCGGTTTGTAAGAAGCTTATACCAAAATTTGTTCCTATTCGGCCATTTTTTTACCACGGCATGGTAGTACCATGACATGACACCATGCCAAGTTTCATGATTTTCAGGCGTGTTTTGGATTTACAAGAATTTTAAAACCAAGTTTCTCAATGTTCTCGGGCGAGCCATGATGCCCAGATGTTTGAATTTCATTCCCATTTCTTGCATGGGACCTAGAAATTCACCCGAGGACACACATGTGATTTTTCAACCAACATTGGTGCACGAGAGCATGTGTTTGTAGTTCAAATTTGAATTATGCACATTAAATGACCAAAAACTCAATTAATGTATAAAAAAGGCCAAACGAACCCGGAATAATTCCAAAATTTAACAGGGCACTCATGTAGTTCTATGTTGCCTCTGTAAAGAAACTCAAGGGGGGGCAGCGTATATCGTTTCACACTCAAAGGTGACACGTTCCCTCTCAGAACCATGAGCCTTCTTGAGAGAAGCTCCGGTTTGCAAGAAGCTTATACCAAAACTTGTTCCAAATCAGCCCAATTTTTTACCACAGCATGTTAGTGCCATGACATGACACCATGCCAAGTTTCATGATTTCCAGGCGAGTTTAGGATTTACATGAATTTAAAAACCAAGTTTCTCGATGTTCTCGGCCTAGTCACGACACCCAGATGTTTGAATTTCATTCCCATTTCTTGCATGGGACCTAGAAATTCACCCAAGGACACACATGTGATTTTTCAACCAACTTTGGTGCACCGGAGCATGTGCTTGCAGTTCAAATTTGGATTATGCACATTAAATGTCCAGAAACTCAATTAATGTATGAAAAAGGCCAAACGAACCCGGAATAATTCCAAAATTTAACAGGGCACTCATATAGTTCTATGTTGCCTCTATAAAGAAAATCTGGGGGGAGGCAGCGTATATCGTTTCGCACACAAAGGTGACACGTTCCCTCTCGGAACCACGAGCCTTGTTGAGAGAATCTCCGGTTTTGCAAGAAGCTTATACCAAAACTTGTCCCAATTCAGCCAAGAATTATATACACATGAAAACAGGGTTTAGATTACCCCGAACATCTCGCCACATAGACCAATGTACTTTGATTTGAATTCAACATAAAATGGATACAAATAGTTGAACTGGAGATCGTATGTTACATGTAGTTTATTGTGAAATATGATTACTGCTATATGCATTTTTTTTGTTATCAAGATAATATTTAAATGATTGTATAACTTGACAACAATCGTATTCAAATAAGGAAAATTGATTCAAATTTAGTCCATATGGTAGGCGACAATATATATGTTCATAGGGTGGAGTAAAATGTTCATATATGATGGAAGATCAAAATGTAGGACTACATCCATTATAAACCGCAAGGTCACCTAACGATATATTCGAATTCAACATAACGTGGATTCAAAAATTGAAATTCGAGATCCTGGCATTTGTAATCATATAAAAAGGGACATGACCATGACTCTTTCTTTTGGTGGGAATTGATTTGTTTTTTGTTGTTGTTGAGGGAAGTGCGAATCGATTTGGTACTGTACAGGGTAATCTTGTTCTCCCGATTTTTTTTACATTTTTCTTGTAGTTTTTTCAATGACATTTATAGCAATATAGTAAAAGGGGACATGACTCTGTTGTGTCTTGTATGAATTGTTTTTTTGTACACTTTAAGTTTGTTCTGCCGAACAAGGAATCCGCGCCTTGTTATCCCGAAATTTTCAAGCTCGAGTATCTTTTGTCTCATCTGCTTTGAAACTCCCGCCTCTTCAACCCGCTCCGTGCCTTCTTATCCCGAAATTTCGATGCGCGCGAAAACTCCCTCCTCATCCGAAATCGGCCCCGCAGCCCAGACACGCAAAATCCCCCTTCTACCCCTCAGCCGGAAATGCCAGCTCGACGTCGCGGTGTCAAAACCGGTGGGGGTACGCTGGTAACTTACCCAACATTTTGGACAAGCGCGTCCCTAAGCCATGGCTCCCACTACCTTCCCCTTTGTCCCCCCATTCGTACACCGAGGCCACCAAAACCCATGAGACCCCACGCTCCTCGGTCGGCCTCCCGACCGCCGCCCAGCCGGAGACTCTTCCCCGACAACGTCATCCACCGCAACAGCTCGCCGTCCCTCATCCACCGCACCAGATGAGGATCCGTCATCGATCTCGTCGTTCCGCCGGATCAGACGCCCCGTCCTCCACCTCCAAGGAGCTGCCCCGACGTTTGCCTCGTCTATCGCGCCACCTCCATCCCCACAGCGCCATCTTGACCTGCCCCACTGAAACCGCAACACCCTCACCAATTCCTCCGATGAAGTCAAGGCCAACTCGGTGCCTCCAAGGAGGTTCTGCACTCACTGCTGCATTTTATCTTTTATTCGATCTCACGGGGCTGCCGGTGCTCGATACCTAGCAGCCATGGCGGGTCTCCATCGACGGCGCCGTGCCAGCCACTTCATCCACGGCGTCTCTCCCCCATGTCGTTGCTTCCTCGGCGGTGACTTCCACACCGGCACTAGCTGCAGCTGCTCCGGCTCTCGCTCGCGTTGCGGCTCTGTTCTTGCTGTCGGTCGCGCTGCTGCACTGCTCTTGCTTTCGTTCGTGCTGCTACTCTGCTCTGCTATTGTTGTCGGTCGCGCTGCTGCTCTGCTCTTGCTCTTGTTCGTGCTGCTGCTCTACTCTTTCTCTCGCTCGCGCTGCTGCTGTTGCACGACCTCCGGCAGCTACAAGAGTTGTTGCTTTAGCACTCGCTCGCGGTTCTGCTGCACGACTTGCTCTCTGCTAGTGTGTTCCCTGCTCGAGCGTCTGCTGATTTAGATCACTGCTTCTCTGCTTCTAGTGCTCGAATGCCCTAAACATCTATTGCAATGCTCTTCTACTAGTTCAATCAGTTTCGACAGTAAAATTCAGTTTTGACTGTAAAGTTCAGTTTCTTCAGTTAAGTTCAGAGTAAGCAGTATTTACAGCATCTGTTGGAGCGGCCGTGGCGCGGCTGATGCGTTTTACATCTAGCACTTTTTGGTGATGTATTTTACATCATCTATTGCAGATGATATTAGAGTCCCACTTCAGATTAACATTGTCTGTCTTGTCCTGCTTCAGCCTCGCCGTCGTACACCTCACCAGAGCTGCTCCAACGATGGAATAGTCCATCATAGCGGAGCAGTACCCTCAGCGCCGTTTCCAGAGGCCTCAGATCTTCTTCCCCGCCTCCGACAGTCACACCAGCATCACCATCCTCCACGTCCAACCCAATGATGCTGAGGTCGGCAAGGCTATGCCAAAGAGGTTGTACACTCGTTGCATCACTTTCTTACTCTGCATTGATGTCGATCCCTCAGGGATCCTTTGCTATGGAACTACTATGGTACTACTATTCGTGCATTTGGTTAGGAGTGGAGCAAAGCAAAACTGGAGGATTTTTTCCTTTGGTATCTCTTTCAAAGAAAAATGGTAGGAATTTTAATATCCAGTTGGACATCCTTTTCAAATTAATATGCATGAAGAACAAGACTAATTGCATTACTGGAATAATAAGATTCTTATTTTTTTCATTTTCACGTGGTTTGACTTTAATTAGACCATGTTTCTCCATTCCCGTGTTCTTCCAATTCATGTGAACCAAACACTGAGGTTCGCAGAAATCCTATGTTTCCAAATGCTCTGTTTTGCACGTGCATTCCTATCCTATTCCTATGTTTTTCCTGTCCCTGCATTTATAGAATCCTCCAATTCTAAGGAGCCCTTACAGATTTACTTCATTTTCAGATAGGCGTCAAAGAAAACTCTGTGTGTTATGTCCTGCTCCTGCCATGCCGTCATCCACCCCACCTGAGGTGCACCATCGACAGAAGCGTTCACTGCAGCAGAGATTCCCCCTGCAAACTTTCTTTCGCCGCCTCAGATCATCTTCCCCGTTGTCGGCAGCCACGCCAACTGCATTACCATCATCGACTGAGCAGATGAACCTGAGGACTACACAGTTTCGAAAGAGAGGTCGCAGTCTTTCATGTTTGCTTACGTTATACATCGGTTATTATTACCTGCTACTTTATCATTCAAACTTGAGTTTTAAAATGCCCGTGGGTCTCATATCGAGGCAGCAACGAATAGTATCTGTCTACTATCTGGTTCATCTGCGGTCTTCTATGTGGTTCATGTTGGGTGGGCAACAAACAGTAGATGATCCATTGTCTATCTTTTTAAACTGAAGCTATAATCTACCTGCTATCATTAGTTTTGGATCTATCCACTCGTTTGCTACCATCAGTCTTGATTTCTACATGCACCCCTTAGGCCTTACAAAATCTAACTAATTTTTTATTAAGCATGTCAGTTATTGTACACAGCCGTACTGAACATGTAGAGAAAAAGAGAAGACCGTTGCGTGGGAATACAATGTCATGCAGACGCCGCTCCATGGTCGGCGAAGTGCCCCCCTCCCGCCATTCCAGAATGTATTCCAGAGGAAGATAACTGTTCACATGGGGATTCAGAGGGAGCCGACCACTCCTATTTACCACCTGAGGTGTTTGCTCTAACCTGGCATGCTGATGTTGGTCATATCATGCATATGGCGCCTCGCATTGCTTACATTATTATCTTATATGTCATCAGCTTAGTTTAGATTTGCTTTGTGTGAATACCACCTGTTTGGTTTCTATATCATACTCCCACCGTTCCTAAATATTTATCTTTTTAGAGATTTCAACAAGTGACTACATCCAGAGCAAAATGAGTGAATCTACACTCTAAAATATGTCTATATAAGTCTGTATGTAGTAGTCCATTTGAAATCTCTAAAAAGACAAATATTTAGGAATGGAGGGAGTATATGGGAATTATGCAATGCCATCTTCTTTAGCCAGGCGTCATATACGTGAATCATGCAATGCCATCCTGTTTAGCCAGTCATCGTATATGTGAATTGTATCATGCCATATTTTTTTTATAATGTATTCCATTTGTCAACAATGTTTATACATTCATCTACTCTTCCTGTGCATCAACCATTTGAGTCGGTCATGGGAAAATCTGGAGTGAAAACAAGGTCTTCTGAGCAGGCAATGGTACCTGTTGAAGCATATATCTCGATGGTTACAGGGAGCTCCTCAGAGGAGGATTCAGAGACAGATGACCAGTCCTATATCCCACCTGAGGTGTATGCTCTAAGTTGCAATGTTTATATTTCTCATATCATGCATATGGTGTCTTGCATTGCTTAGTTTAGACATCATATGCACAATATTGAATGCTTAGTTTAGAGATCATACATGCAAGTGCCAGCTGCTTAGTATATGAATCAATTATGAAAATTATATCATGCCATCTTTTTTTTCATTACGTATTCCATTTGTCGACAATCTGTGTATATTGAACTACTCTTCATGTGTATCAGCCATTTGAGCCGGTTATGGTAAAATCAGGAGTGAAAACAAGGTCTTCAGAGCAGGCAATGGTACCTGTTGAAGCATATATCTCGATGGTTATAGGGAGCTCCTCAAATGAGGATTCATAGACAAATGACCAGTCCTATATCCCACCTGAGGTGTATGCTCTAAGTTGCAATGTTTATATTTCTCATATCATGCATATGGTGTCTTGCATTGCTTAGTTTAGACATCATATGCAAAATGTTGAATTCCATCTGCTTAGTTTAGAGATCATACATGCGAGTGCCAGCTGCTTAGTATATGAATCAATTATGTCAATTATACCATGCCATCCTGTATACTTAGACAACATTTATGTGAATTATTTCATCCCAACCTATTTTAGAAAGACATCATATAGTTTTGCCATGTCATCCTGTTTAGATACTCATCATATGTTGAATTATGCCATTATATCTTGTTAAGTTATCCATCATATATCTGAAACTCTGTCATGCTATCCTGTTTAGTTAGGCATCATATATGTGAAATTGTGTCATGCTGTCCTGTTTGGTTAGACAACATATATGTGAATTACCACATCTGTCTATGATACAATGTCTGTACGTTCAATTTCTTTTCTTGTTTATCAGCCATTTGAATTGGAGGGGGTGATGGCAGTATCTAAGGGAGCAAAAACCTGTTCTTCACAAAAGACAATGCTACCCGTCGATGCAGATATAACCATGGTTGTACTGGCCCACAAACTTGCCCCACCACACATAATCGAGACTCTTCCAGATTGCACACTTACACCATTGGGCAGAGAACCAGCTACAACCCATCTAACCCCAACCCTAGTGGATAGTAACCCACTTATAGTTGACAAAGCACCATGTCCACCACAGAGTACCCCCACACGAGCAGTTTGTAAAGCAACTGCAGTGCCCAAAGCACGAAGACCACCACAGCGAACCCAAACTCCACGATTAAAGCAGAAGAGCAACTATTCTCAGGTCAGATTCCGTAGCTATGGTCCATAATCCTTTGTTGTTGCATCACTGTATTTACTCATACCAAATACTTTCGAATTTGAAGGATCCAATTGAAACTCCAATGGCGCAACAGGTATGTTTTAAACCAATTTTTTAACTGGATTGCTGTTCTAACTTCTTGCTCTATGTTGATTTCAGTTTCAGTTGTATAAACGATCATGTTCTCATGTGATGCACATTACAAGTGTTGCCAATGTTGTGTAGTTTCTCACACTTATATTCTGTCTATGCTGTTGTGTCTTAAAAATATATGAGTTGAACTATGTCTCTATCTTGATTTGGCAACATAAACTAGAATGATATGGACAATACAGTGACCATAGTACATAGATATATGTTTGTTTCATGCTGTTATCCTGTCCACCTTACTACTGAACCGGTTTACCAAAATGAGTTTGGTATACTACATGCTAAACCTGTGATGTGTCTGCTTGTTTCTCTTGTAGTATGCGAACAGAATATTGGAGAAGAGCACCCCACTATGCAATGGTAGAGAAAGTAATGCATATAAGGTTCAAGATAGTGAGACAACCCTGTTGGTCTCCAAGAAAGGTGATAAAAATGATCTTGTAGACAGTGAGAAAACCCCACAGTCCTGCGTTGATGTAGTGTTCGAGTTACTGGCCAGTACTGCTGGCACAAGCTCTTCGACCTCGCTACCTGAATCACTTCGGCTTCTTCAGTCTCAGCTACAAGCTGAAAGACATCAGTCAGTTGTGCTGTGGCAAGAAGCCGAAGGACTGAGGAAGTCCCTACAGAATTCAGATGCATACTTTCTTGTGCAACAGCAAGCGCTGGAGGATTTAAGCGCCAAACAAGAGAAACTTAATAAGCTTGCTAAGCATGTTGCCAGCATTATGGGTACCCAGGATATTGTTTTTTGAGGTCTTTTGAAGTGGTTTCAGTTATGGACTTGTTTTGTTGCGGCGTTTATTTGCACTGGTTGCCAACTTTGATGACCAGTGTATGTGATATGCTGCTTTGTTCCCTATATTTGCACTCGTAGCGAACTTTGATGCCCAATGGATGTAATATGTGTAATAGCCGTGATAGCCTAGCGTAAGTTGCTTGCTTATTTATTTCCTTGTTGTCTTGTTTATTTGTTTGCTTGTAGTCAGTGCAGTTCTTTTTCCGCGGTTTACTAGTGGCCGCAATAACCTATTTTTTAAAACTAGGCCACAATAACCATGGGCTACATATTTACTGTAGTTACCATGGGCCTCCTACGGGCCGTAGAAACAATGGTCCTTCTAAGGGCCGTAGAAACAATGGGCCTTCTACGGGCCGTAGCATCAATGGGCCTTCTACGTGCCGTATGATCGATAGGCCAAACATGGGCCAATAACACACTACATTATGGGCCGTAAACGAGCTAGATTTGGAATCGTCCGTTCATGGGCCGACAATAACGAGTCGTCGTTAATCGGCCGTATTTGACGACGCTATGTAAACGGCCCAATGGATTAACGGGCTGCAAACGGGCCGATTGTAACCGCGGGCTGAATTTGGCCCACAAGCAGAAAAGGCCAATAATGGGTCGTAAGTAACTGAATGCTGGAAATGAGCCCAAGAATAAATGGGCCCTGAGAAGGCCGAAAGATAACACAGGTTGGAAACAGCCCAATGGAATAATGGGCCGTTAATGGGTATAAAGGGATACACTGTTCATTGCAGGCCAGATTCACCATGGGCCGTTAATGGGCCAAGAGTTACAAATGGCCTCGTATGGGCCGAAAGACATCATGGGCCATACATGGGCCGGAAGTTACAACGGGCTGGAATCATATTGGACGGCCTAGATGAAGCTACTCGGCTTAATTCCGATAGGCCGTAACGGGCCGTGAGTTAGCGGGCCGTAAATGGGCTATATAGGAACAGGATTTTCATGGGCCGGCCCGTTACCTTTTGACCAAGTCAAATGGGCCGGCCTTTTCACCAGAATGGGCCTCTGTTGGGCCGTGCCACATGTCGCCGTATCATAGGCGCCTCCTGTCCAATGAATGGATGACATCTGTCCCAACGGTGAGTCAACACGTGTTTCCTCCGGCCAATGAGAATTTTACACGTGGAAAATCCTCATTGGTCCGGGCTGTTAGCGGGTTATCGGATCCAAAACCGTACCCGATAGCTTAACGGCGACCCGTTATGGTGGATGCCACGTGTCGGTCACTCTTGACGAAAGCACTTCCATGAGACGCGATTTATCGTCATGGAAGTGGACACTTCCGTGATGATAATTTTGGTAATGTCATGGAACACTTCTACGACAGCACAGCTATGACTATCTTGATTCTGTCATAAAATTGTCATGGATGTACATGCATGACAAAAAACGTGACCTACTGTGACAAACACGTATCATCACGGAAGTGTATTTTTTTGTAGTGTACTCCACACATCGACCGCTATCCAGCATGCATCTAGTGTATTAAGTTCATTGAAAAACAGAGTAATGCAATAAGAACGATGACATGATGTAGACAAGATCCGTTTATCTATTGCTTAGATATAGATCTCGTCCTTTTATCCTTAGTAGCAACGATACATACGTGTCGGTTCCCTTTCTGTCACTGGGATCAAGCACCGTAAGATCAAACCCACTACCAGGCACCTCTTCCCATTGCAAGACAAATAGATCAAGTTGGCCAAACAAAATCCAAATATCAGAGAAAAAATATGAGGCTATAAGAGATCATGCATATAAGAGATCAAAGAAACTCAAATAACTTTCATGGATATAAAAAGACATAACTGATCATGAACTCAAAGTTCATCAGATCCCAACAAACACACCGCAAAAGAGGTTACATCATAAGGATCTCCAAGAGACCATTGTATTGAGAATTCAGCGAGAGAGAGAAAGCCATCTATCTAATAACTACGGACCCGAAGGTCTACAAAGAACTACTCACGCATCATCGGAGATGCACCAATGGAGGTGGTGAACCCCATCCAAGATGGTGTCTAGATCGGATCTGGTGATTCTGGACTCTGCGACGACTGGTTGAATATTTCGTCGACTCCCCTAGGGTTCTGGTATTTTTGGGGTATTTATAGAGCAAAGAGGTGGTCCGGGGGGGCACCCGAGGTGGGCACAACCCACCAGGGCGCGCCTGGGCCTCCTGGCGCGCCCTGGTGGGTTGTCCCCTCCTCGGGACTCCCCCCAGGTGCAACCAGGGCCCAACTTCTTCCTTTTGGTCCATAAAAAATCATCGTGAAGTTTCATTACATTCGGACTCCGCCTGATATTGATTTTCTGCGATGTAAAAAACATGAAAAAAAACAGCAACTGGCACTTGGCACTATGTCAATAGGTTAGTACCAAAAAATGATATAAAATGACTACAAAATGATTATAAAACATCCAAGATTGATAATAAAACAGCATGGAACAATCAAAAATTATAGATACGTTGGAGACGTATCAGCATCCCCAAGCTTAACTCCTACTCGTCCTCGAGTAGGTAAGTGATAAAAACGGAATTTTTGATGTAGAGTGTTGCTTATCAAGTCATATCATATTCTTTTCTTTATAGCATGGACATTTGGACTTTTATGTGATTCAAAGCAATAGTCTAGTTTTGACATAATAATTTAGATACTCAAGCATATCAACAAGCAACCATGTCTTTCAAAATATCAACGCAAAAATAAGTTATCCCTAGCCCATCATGCTCAAACATTGATCCATTCATGAAACACACTTGAATATTAGCTATACCCAATACTTAAGCATGATCATATTGCCTCCTACTTGGTGCTTTTGTAAGAGAAGATGGAGACTCAAAAATAAAATAAAAAATGCATAAAGTAAAAGAAAGGCCCTTCGCAGAGGGAAGTAGGGATTTTTAGAGGTGCCAGAGCTCAAAGCGAAAAGTTAGAGATAAAAACATTTTGGGAGGTGTATCCATCCCGCCAACGAAAACGAGTAGAGCTACGAACACTTTCCATGCTAGATATGCCATAGGCGGTTCCCAAATAGAAAATAAAGTTTATTCCTTTTTCCACCATACTTTCACTTTTCATGGCTAGCCGTATCCACGGTTGCCCTCCATACCAACACTTTCCAAGGAATTTATTATTTGACAACATAAAGTAAATTCATTTTTGCATTTCAGGACTGGGAATCTCTAAAACCTTTGCCTTACTCTCGTGCAATGACAAGTGAATAAACACTCATTGTGAGAATAACACATCCAACATGGAAAATATTAGCCACCCATTACCGTTCCGCGAGCGAAACAAACACACAAAAGAGAAGTTTATTTTGAAAATTAGAGATGGCACATGCAAATTTGCTTAGAACGGCAAAAGAATACCGCATATAGGTAGATATAGTGGACTCATGTGGCAGAACTGGTTTCAAGGATTTTGGATGCACAAGTAGAGGTCATACTTAGTGCAAAATGAAGGCTAGCAAAAAGATTGAGAAGCGACCAACCAAGAAACGAATAATCTCATAAGCAAGCATTAAGCATAATTAACACCGAATAATGCACCACAAGTAGGATATAATTTTTATTGCATGATTATTGACTTCCGTGCATGCATAGGGAATCACAAACCTTAACACCAATATTCTTACTAGAGCACAATTACTCATCAACATAACTCACATATCACATCATCATATCTCAAAACTATTATTAAGAATCAAGTTTATTTTATCCAATGATCTTCATGACATTTTTTCTTTATCCTTCTTGAATATCTATCACTTTGGGACTAATTTTCATGTGTTGCTTTTCACAAGCTCAAACAAATATAAGTGAAGATCATGAGCATAACAAATTTTCTTTCTCTCAAAATAATTTAAGTGAAGCAAGAGATAATTTCTTTAAATTTTACTAACTCTCAAATAAATCTAAGTGAAGCAAGAGAGAATTTCTTCAAAAATAACAAAGCACACCATGCTCAAAAAGATATAAGTGAAGCACTAGAGCAAGTCCTAGCTCATAAAAGATTTAAGTGAAGCATGGAGAGCAATTCTAACAAGTCATAATATAATTTTGGCTCTCTCAAATAGGTGTGTCCAGCAAGGATTGAAGACTTAAAACACAAAGTGAAACAAGCAAAGACACATACCATACAGGATGCTCCAAGCAAAACACATATCATGTGACGAATAAAAATATAGCTTTGAGTAAAATACCGATAGTTGTTGGAAGAAAGCGGGGATGCCACTCGGGGGCATCCCCAAGCTTAGTTGGTTGCTCATTTTTGGATAATAGCTTGGGATGCCGGGGCATTCCCAAGCTTAGGCTCTTACATCCTTCCTTCATCCATCGTAAGATAACCCAAAACTTGAAAACTTCAATCACGCAATACTCAACAAAACCTTCATGAGATCCGTTAGTATAAGAAAGCAAACTACTACTATAAGTGTTGTATCAAACCAATTCATATTTTGTTTTTGTATTATATCTACTGTATTCTAACTTTTCTATGGCAAAAACTCATCAAAGAAAACCACAGAGCCATCAAAAAAAGCACACAACACAAAGAAAACAGAATCTGTCAAAACAGAACAGACTGTAGTAATCTGACTTTTGCGAATACTTCTGTAACTCCAAAAATTCTACCAAAATAGGAAGACCTCGGTAATTTGTATATTAATATTCTGCAAAACGAATTGGCATTTTATCACGTTCTGGTGATTTTTAACAATTATTTTCGTGAGCACAAATTTTCTGTCTTTTTCAGCAAGATTAAACAACTATCACCCAAGAAGATCCTATAGGCTTTACTTGGCACAAACACTAATTAAAACATAAAAAATACAATCATACCAGTAGCATAATTGTGTAAACACTCAAGAACATAAAGCAAAAAGCAAAAATAAATTTTATTCATTGGGTTGCCTCCCAACAAGCGCTATAGTTTTACGCCCTTAGCTAGGCGCAAGGCAAGGATATAAGTTTTGTCATCTTTGGTTCGAGATCCATAAGATGCCCTCATGATTGATTCATAAGGTGGCCTGATTTTTGTTCTAGGAAAGTGTTCCATACCCTTCCTCAAAGGAAATTGGAACTTAATATTGCCTTCTTTCATATCAATCACGGCACCAATAGTGCGTAAAAACGGTCTACCAAGAATAATTGGACAAGACGGATTGCAATCAATATCAAGAACAATAAAATCTATGGGCACATAAGTCCTATTTTCAAGAATAAGAACATCATTAATTCTTCCCATAGGCTTTTTAATAGTAGAATCCGCCAAGTGCAAATTCAAAGAACATTCTTCAAGATTAGTAAGACCAAGCACATCACATAAAGATTTCGGAATTGTAGAAACACTAGCACCCAAGTCACACAAAGCAAAACACTCATAATTTTTAATCTTGACTTTGATAGTAGGTTCCCACTCATCATGCAATTTTCTAGGGATTGATATTTCTAATTCCAACTTTTCTTCCAAAGCTTTCATCATAGCATGAACAATGTGTTTAGTAAAAGCTTTGTTTTGTTCATAAGCATGGGGTGAATTTAGCATGGATTGCAACAAAGAAATACAATCAATCGAAGAGCAACTATCATAATTAAAGTCTTTGTAATCCAAAAGAGTGGGTGCATCACTAACTAAAGTTTTGACCTCTCCAAACCCACTTTTATCAATTTTCTCAACAAGATTTTCACCCTCCGAAATATTGGGACGCCTTCTACCTAAAGTTGACTCTTCTCCAGTCCCTTTTTCATCAATCTTATCTTTACTAAATAAGGAATCAATAGAAGAAACACCAATCATTTTAAGATCTTCATCATTTTTGCAAGAATAATCACTAGAAAAAGCTTTCTCTAAAAATTCTCTTTTAGCTCTAAGCATAGCAGTTCTTTTCTTACTTTCATCCATAGAAACAAAAAGAGCTTTAATTGATTCATCAACCTTAGGCACAAAAATTTTCATCTTGAGATTTTCGACATCATGAGCAATTCTATCAACACTTCTAGACAAATCATCAATCTTATTCAACTTTTCTTCTATGGAAGTGTTGAAAACTTTTTGTGTGTTGATAAATTCTTTAATATTATTCTCAAGATCAGAGGTGTTCCTATTATTATTATAGGATTGATTTCCATAGGAATTACCATAATTATTAGAGGAATTACTAGGAAAATGCCTAGGATTAAAATTACCTCTATAAGCATTGTTATTGAAATTATTGCGAGAGATAAAATTCACATCTATGGCATCACTATTTTGCTCAATCAAAGTAGACAAAGGAATATCATTAAAATCAATAGGAGCACTTTTACTAGCAACCAATTTCATAAGAGCATCAACTTTAACACTCAAAGAAGAAATTTCTTCAACTGAATTAACCTTTTTTACTAGTAGGAGCTCTTTCGGTATGCCATTGTGAATAATTTGCCATGATATTATCAAGCAATTTGGTGGATTCACCCAAAGTAATTTCCATAAAAGTACCACCCGCGGCAGAATCTAAAAGATTATGAGAAACAAAATTCAATCCCGCATAAAAAATTTGTATGATCATCCAAAGATTTAACCCATGAGTTGGGCAATTCCTTAGCATCATTTTCATCCTTTCCCAAGATTGTGCAACATGCTCATGATCAAGTTGCTTGAAATTCATGATCTAGGTTCTAAGGGAAATAATTTTTGCGGGCGGAAAATACTTAGTGATAAAAGCATCTTTGCACTTATTCCAAGAATCGATACTATTGCGAGGCAAAGAAGAGAACCAAATTTTTACAGAATCACGCAAAGAAAACGGAAATAATTTCATCTTGAACACATCATTTTCCACATCTTTTTTCTTTTGCATATCGCATAATTCCACAAAGGTATTAAGATGGGACGCGGCATCCTCATTAGGAGTACCAGAAAATTGGTCTTTCATAACAAGATTCAGCAAAGCAGTATTAATATCACAAGTCTCCACACCAGTGGCGGGAGGAGCAAGCGGAGTGCCAATAAAATCATTATTGTTGGTATTTGAGAAATCACATAACTTGGTGTTCTCTTGAGTCATGATGACTACACAACAAGATTGCACTCAAAAACAGATCTGGCAAGAAAATAGCAAACGAAAAAAGCGAGGCGAATAAAACGGCAAATTTTTGTGAAGTGGGGGAGAGGAAAACGAGAGGCAAATGGCAAATAATGTAAATTGCGAGGAGATGAGATTTGTGATTAGGAACCTGGTTATGATGAAGATCCTCCCCGGCAACGGCGCCAGAAATTCCTTTTGATTGCTCACTGACTATAGCGCCAGAAAAGCTCCTGTCTGCTAGGACTACGTCGGTATTTCCCCAAAGAGGAAGGGATGATGCAGCACAACGACGGTAGGTATTTCCCTCAGTGAAGAAACCAAGGTTATCGAACCAGTAGGAGAACCAAGCAACACAACGTAAACAACACCTGCACACAAATAACAACACCTCGCAACCCGACGTGTTAAAGAGGTTGTCAATCCCTTTCGGGTAATGATGCCAGAAAATTATAGTAGATTGAAATAATAGATCGCAAATAAAATAAAGTGCAGCAAAGTATTTTTGTATTTTTGGTTTAATAGATCTGAATAAAAATGCAAAGGAAAAGTAGATCGCAAGAAAATATATGAGAAACAAGACCCGGGGCCGTAGGTTTCACTAGTGGCTTCTCTTGAGAAAGATAGCAAACGGTGGGTAAACAAATTACTGTTGGGCAATTGATAGAACCTCAAATAATGACGACGATATCCAGGAAATGATCATTACATAGGCATCACATCCAAGATTAGTAGACCGACTCCTGCCTGCATCTACTACTATTACTCCACACATCGACCGCTATCCAGCATGCATCTAGTGTATTAAGTTCATGGAAAAACGGAGTAATGCAATAAGAATGATGACATGATGTAGACAAGATCGATTTATCTATTGCGTAGATATAGATCTCGTCTTTTTATCCTTAGTAGCAACAATACATACGTGTCGGTTCCCTTTCTGTCACTGGGATCAAGCACCGTAAGATCGAACCCACTACCGGGCACCTCTTCCCATTGCAAGATAAATATATCAAGTTGGCCAAACAAAACCCAAATATCGGAGAAGAAATACGAGGCTATAAGAGATCATGCATATAAGAGATCAAAGAAACTCAAATAACTTTCATGGATATAAAAAGATATAACTGATCATAAACTCAAAGTTCATCAGATCCCAACAAACACACCGTAAAAGAGGTTACATCATATGGATCTCCAAGAGATCATTGTATTGAGAATTCAGCGAGAGAGAGAAAGCCATCTAGCTACTAACTACGGACCCGAAGGTCTACAAAGAACTACTCATGCATCATCGGAGAGGCACCAATGGAGGTGGTGAACCCCATCCGAGATGGTGTCTAGATTGGATCTAGTGATTCTGGACTCTGCGGCGGCTGGATGAATATTTCGTAGACTCCCCTAGGGTTCTGGTATTTTTGGGGTATTTATAGAACTAAGAGGTGGTCAGGGGGCACTCGAGGTGGGGACAACCCACCAGGGCGTGCCTGGGCCTCCTGGCGCGCCCTGGTGGGCTGTCCCCTCCTCGAGACTCCCCCAGGTGCAACCAGGGCCCACTTCTTCCTTTTGGTCCATAAAAAATCATCGTGAAGTTTCGTTGCATTTGACTCCGTCTGATATTGATTTTCTGCTATGTAAAAAGATGGGAAAAACAGCAAGTGGCACTTGGCACTATGTCAATAGGTTAGTACCAAAAAATGATATAAAATAAATATAAAATGATTATAAAACATCCAAGATTGGTAATAAAAAAGCATGGAACAATCAAAAATTATAGATACGTTGGAGACGTATCAGGGGGCGGCTGTGCTTGTGGCTGAACCAGAGATGAAGTGTGGCTGCGATAACCCAGAGTCATCCAAGGGCAGCCATCCGTTCTACGTCTTCCACAATGTGCACAGCCACAACACCAATGACTGTCAAGAGCTCAGGGCCATACGCGACCGATGCCTCGGTCGATGCCTCGAGCGCAACGATCGAGGCTACGGCCGTGGAGGAGGTCAGAGTGGAGGACGCCGGGACGACTGCGGCCTCTGCAAGGAGTGGCGCGACCAGCCTCGTGAGGACTGCTGGCAAGGCCAGCCTCGCGAGGGTGCCTGGAGAGATCAGCCTCGTGAGGACCGCCCTCAGGGCAATGCCGGCCTCCCTCCGCTGCCACCACCACCAAGAAGGAACGACGACCACCACCAGGACGAGGGGGCTGGGGGCTTCCAGGAACCTCACGCCGTCGCCTACATCCTGGGTGGCGCGCAGGCCCCAGCCTCCCAACGCATCTTCCAGCAGTTCATTCGTGAGGTGAACTCAGCCCTCCTCAGGCTCGGCTTGGAGGCTCTCTTCTGGAGGGCCTCTGACTTAGCCAACGTCATGAGGGAGGCGCTCGGGCACCACATGGAGGCATACTTCATCGCACGCTTCCCTCATGAGGGCACAAGGCATGGGGTGCGTGGTGCTCAGGAGTTCATCAGCACGGCCACCGAGGAGCTTCAAGAGGCGAGAGCCATGCGCGGCGACCGCCACCCACCGCCCAGCGCGGCTCCTTGTCCTGGCGAGGACGACGAGCTGCGCGTCTGCGTCAACATTCCAGGGCTCAACATAGCTGCGTCCCAGGAGCGCTTCTGGCCATCGCACGTTGGTTGGTGTGAGGGCCCCCCTCACAGCTATGTTCGCATGCCATTTGGCTTGCCAAGCGCGGTTGTTACCTTCCAGCGTTGCCTGCGGAGTGTTCTGGCGGCTCAGGAGGCCAGGCACCACGCGGTCCTGGCGGAGATGGCGACGGTTCTTCACGAGCCTCCCGAGCCCCCAGAGCCTCCCAAGGTTCAGGACCCAGGCGGCTCGTGAGGAGCAACTTCTTCAACAGGCGTCTTCAGCTGCTCCAACATCCCTCCAGCAACGGTGCCATTTTGTTTTTGCAGAAATCAAGTTTGCCCCTGCCTCATCCCCGCAGCCGTCCCCATCCTCGAGCCCTTAAGACCTCTAGGTGAGAATAGCCAAATGATAATGTGTTGTGAATGTGGATGATGAAAATGCTAGTGCTATATAGTTGGCATGTCATTGATGTCGATGATGATGCATTCTGAATATAGAGTATGTCTTGGTGTTCTTGTTTGCAATGTGCCTCCGAGTGGCCTATGTTTCGACAGAATGTTGATTCGTTTCCGTCCCGGCAAATTTCAGGCGCTCGATATGTCCTATTTTAGCAAAGGTCATGCCGGTTTTTTTCGTGAATTTAAGCATGACTTGTGCTAGAATACGTAGGAAATGTCGAGTGCCCCGGATTTTCAATTAATGTTTCAACTATGAACATAGGAAATGTCTGACGACGAAAAGGATTTCGGTATTTGCGAATACTGCGAAGACGAGCGCGGCATGTGCGACAGAAACTTCCTAGTTGATGATAGGCGCTTCAGCATCAAGTTGGATGAGAGCTTCGAAGTGGATACAGTAAGTCACAACGACAAGTCTTTTTTCATAATGAAGCATGATTTCTGCTTCATTTGCTTCAACTTATAATTTAATTTTTTTACTATTCTACTAGCGTATCCCCTGCCATGCAAGAGTTTTTGTCTTGGATAAGATAGGTTTCAGTCCTATGAAAACTAGGGAGGTAAAGAGAGTTTACTTGAAGACCGAGCATGGTTATACTTTCGACGCAAAATTATACAATGCAGACACCTACACCTATTTTGAATGCAAAACTTGGCAAGCACTATGCAAGGCTTATGCATTTGAGCCTGATATGGTTATCACCTTTGATATTCGTCCGGAAGATGATATTGAAGGTAATAGAGACATCTGGGTCGATGTGCAGATGCCTCCAGTTCTACCATTATGTGAGTTTCTCAACCATATTTATGTCTTCGATATTGTTTATTCAAATAGTTGACAACTAATTTCTATTGACAGCTTATTTCCATTCAAGCAAACATGTCCAGCGCTTGGTAGACATGACCGTCCACTGTCCCGGGGCTGAACTAAACTGCGAGGAGATAAGTCATTATGTTTCATGGCTTCAAGATCTTGATGTTGTCAAGAGAAATTATTTTCCTGAACTTAAAAATCTTAGTACTCAAAATGTGCGACCAATAGTGTTCGTATTGAACTACGGTCACATCTATTAGGAAAGATGGCAGGATTTTTACTATTTGTCCTCAGTGCATCTTTTGCATACATTATTTTTGCTAAGTATGTTACTATACGATGTTCTTCAACAGGGACTCCCGATGATAGTTCTGCCTCAATGGATCGATACTAAAGGCCGCATGTCAATGGTTAGCTTACGGCCAAGACATCCTACACACATGAGTGCATTCAGGATTTCTAAAACCGAGGAATGCTTAATAGTGAAAGACTGGAGCGAAATTGTGAATGATCGCAGAGAAGTACTAGGGGCAGCAATCAGAAGCGCAACCCACGATTAGGAGACAGGTTCATCTACATGCTCCAATATGATGAAGCAGGAGTGCTACACATGTTCTATGCTATTTTACCTGAGAGAGAGAGCAGCAAGAGTGATTAGCTAGCTAGAGTGAGTTTGAAGATGATGATGTTGAAAGGATCGAGAAGAGGTGTCTAGAGGGGGGTGAATAGACTCTTAGCAAAGAAAGGTAGCAGTTTTAAAATTCTTTCAAGTTAAGGTGGAGTTTTAGCACAAGTTTAAACATTCACAATACATTTCAAGCAAGCATGTCAAGAGTATATGAGCAGCGGAAAGTAAAGCATGCAATTTGCAATTTGCAAGAATGTAAAGAGATGGGATTGGAGTGTGCAAACGCAATTGGAGACACGGAGATTTTTGGCGTGGTTCCAATAGGTGGTGCTATCGTACATCCACGTTGATGGAGACTTCAACCCACGGAGGGTAACGGTTGTGCGAGTCCACAGAGGGCTCCACCCACGAAGGGTCCACGAAGAAGCAACCTTGTCTATCCCATCATGGCCATCGCCCACGAAGGACTTGCCTCACTAGGGTAAGTCTTCACGAAGTAAGCAATCTCCTTGCCCGTACAAACTCCTTGGTTCAACTTCACAATCTTGATGGAGGCTCCCAATTAAGTGACACTTAACCAATCTAGGAGACACCACTCTCCAAAAGGTAATAGATGGTGTGTTGATGATGAACTCCTTGCTCTTGTGCTTCAAATGATAGTCTCCCCAACACTCAACTCTCTCTCACGGATTTGGATTTGGTGGAAAGATGATTTGAGTGGAAAGCAACTTGGGGAAGACTAGAGATCAAGATTCTTGTAGTTGGAATGGAATATCTTGGTCTCAACACATGAGTAGGTGGCTCTCTCTCAAAAATGTATGCTGGAAGTGTAGGCATGTTCTGATGGCTCTCTCCACGAATGAAGAGTGGGTGGAGGGGTATATATAGCCTCCACACAAAATCTAACCGTTACACACAATTTACCAAACTCGGTGAGACCGAATCATAAAACTCGGTCAGAACGATTTAGTTCAAAATGTGACCGTTAGGCAATTCAGTGGGACCGATATGATCAACTCGGTGGGACCGATGTGCTAGGGTTAGGGTAAAACCTCATCTCGGTTTGACCGATTACACAAACTCTGTGGGACCGATTTTGGTAATAAGCTAACCAGAGAGTTGGTCAAGCAAACTCGGTGAGATCGATTACATATCTCGGTGAGACCGAAATTATTGCAACAGGAACCAGAGAGTTTGCAAGCCCATCTCGGTGAGGCCGGGATCCCATCGGTGAGACCGAACTGACTAGGGTTTCTGGCAGTGGCTATGTCAAATGAACTCGGTGGCGCCGGATGGATCAAATTGGTGGGGCCGAGTTTGACTTTTGGTTTGGGACATATGTGGATATGAGAAAGTGGTTGAGGGCTTTTGGAGCATATCACTAAGCATTTTGAGCAAGCAAGCCATCAAGCAACACCTCATCCCCTTTTAATAGTATTGGCTTTCCTATGGACTCAATGTGATCTTGGATCACTAAAATGAAAATGTAGAGTCTTGAGCTTTAGATCTTGAGCCAATCCTTTGTCCTTAGCATCTTGAAGGGGTTCCACATCCTCTTGTCGATGCCACTCCACTGTTGAACTTATCTGAAATATACTAGATAAAAGTATTAGTCCAATAAGAGATATGTTGACATTAATTACCAAAATCACCCAGGGAGCACTTGTGCTTTCAGATGTGCTACACTATGACTATGATGATTAAATAGCTAGTGTTGGTGTTAGTGACATGATGATTAAATAGCTAGTGTTGCCGACAACAAGTACCGAGTGGTCGGCTTCGACCTCGAGTACACCATCGGTCGTGCCGGGCACGATCGTGCGACATGACGTCCTCGTCTACCACTACCACCTTGCCACAAGGCCTTGCGAGCATTTATCCAGGTTTATCAACAACTCTGACTACAGTTTCGCTACGGTGGACACCACCAACGATCTAAAAGCGCTCAAGGTTTCGGACATGAAATGCCCGAATCTTGTCAACATCCAGCACCACTACAAGGTCTGGGGCAGCCACAAAAACAAACTGAACTCCCTGGTTGACCTCGCCTCGACCATCATCACCCCTACTACATGAAGATGAAGAATGAGAGCAATACATTTCTGATTACGGACCTCTTTGCCGCGTATCACACACATCTTGTTCAGTTGAACCGTTTCCATTGTGTTGCCTAATCACACACAGTTTATCCTAGTGAACCGTATGCTGTATATTGCACACACCTTCAGCCCGCACGCTCGGGCTCCTCATTGCCTGCCACCCTAATCGGCCTCCATGGTCGGAACCTCTTTCAAGCACTGGTGGCCCTGCGACTGCCCGCCAACGCCACGAAGAATGTCCACCTGGAGGTCGCGCTCGCCGCGAGGCGCCTCGCCCTGCAAGAAACCATCGACCTACACATCCATGTGTACGAGCGAATCGTGTACATAGGTATCTACAAGGCCGGTGAGGACGCTACGACGTTGGCCTTCTTCAACCGGCTGGAAGCCTTGGATGCCTTTGCTGAGAAGCACCTTGACCTCGCCACAAAAGCCGCCGCTCCTTAGCCACCGGTCGGTGGCCCGGCGCACTGAGTTGAGGAGGAGGAGGTCGTACGTTGATGGATGCATCTTTCTTCTTGCCTCCTGTAACCACCACCGCGATCGCATCATCGTGGCCTTAATTCTTATTGTGCTATTGCATTCTCGTTCTAGTCAATACAGACAGGTGCGATAAAGGATGCAAAGAGGGATCCTACAACAGCAAGGACCAGCTTCCCTACCGATAGCTCATCTAACAGAGCTCTCGAGTTAAGTGTGCTGAGGCTGGAGTAGTCATAAGATGGGTGACCGGATGGGAAGTGGCCTCGATGTTAAATTAACTGATGTGATGAGTCACTGGAAACATTTAATTGTGTTGAATGTATATAGTGCTCCATCATATTAGTTGAATTAACCTCGAGGTCCTTGTTTTGTAATTTTTTACATTTTTTGTTTTTTGTACACATGTTGATTGGCTTGAAGAAGGTCTATCTCGTTACCATCATATTAGTGCACTTTTTTGACCTTTTTTACACAACCGTTTGCGATTATGGCATCGCACATAGTTTCGTCGAAGGGTCTCTGATCGTAGTGTCGTGTTAGCAGCATCTTGCAGTAGTGAATGCCTTCCCCTAGGCCCAAATAATGGTGAAGTGTCATGTAGTCGACGTTCACATAACACCACTAGAGGAGAGACAACATACATCTCATCAAAATATCGAACGAATACCAAATTCACAGGATTACTTATAACAAGACTTCTCCCATGCCCCCAGGAACAAACATAACTACTCACAAAACATATTCAAAATCATAATCAGAGGAGTATTAATTATCATGAAGGATCTGAACATATGATCTTCCACCGAATAAACCAACTAGCATCAACTACAAGGAGCAATCAACACTACTAGCAACCCACAGGTACCAATCTGAGGTTTTGGGACCAAGATCGAATACAAGAGATGAACTAGGGTTTGAGAGGAGATGGTGCTGGTGAAGATGTTCTCCCTCGATGAGAGGATCGATGGTGATGACGATGACGAAGATTTCCCCCTCCCGGAGGGATGTTTCCCCGGCAGAACAACTTCGTCGGAGCCCTAGATTGGTTCTGCCCAGGTTCCGCCTCCAGACGGCGGCGCTTCGTCCCGAAAGCTTCTTCTTGATTTTTTCAAGGGTAAAACACACCATATAGCCAAAGATGGGCACCGGAGGCCTGCCGGGGGCCCACAAGGTCGGGGGGCGCCCAGGGGGGTAGGGCGCTCCCTCCACCCTTGTGGCTTGCTGGTGGCCCCCCTCTGGTTCTTTCTTTGCCTAATATTTTTTATATTCCAAAAATAAGCTCCGTGAAGTTTTAGGACTTTTGGAGTTGTGCAGAATAGGTCTCTAATATTTGCTCATTTTCCAGTCCAGAATTCCAGCTGCCGACAGTCTCCCTCTTCATGTAAACCTTGTAAAATAAGGGAGAATAGGCATAAGTATTGTGATATCATGTGTAATAACAGCCCATAATGCAATAAATATCAATATAAAAGCATGATGCAAAATGGACGTATCAGTCGCTGCCGCCGGCTGAGAAAGCCATGCAAGTGGCGTTCAAGAAGGAGATGGCGGAGGAGGAAGCCAGGTACCAGGCGGCCTGTGAAGCCCGTGATGCCGCCTGGAAAAAGGAGGCGGCGGAGCTTTGGGGGCGGGCGCGTCGTCGTGCGAAGGAGGTGTACGAAGACGGATACTTCACGAGGAAGCAAAGGCACTGGGCGCCTCGTCGCTGCGTGGAGGTGGGCCGATAAGCTCCAGCGTGCCACCGACGAGGAGCTCCGGTGGGCGCCCAACGAAATGGCAAGATCGTTTGCGCTCGTCTGCCAGCAAGAGGCAGATTGGTACGTCAAGCGCTGCGAGGCGGAGGAGGCGGAGTACTGCCTCCGCACTGGGAAGACGCCGCGCACCAGGGAGCTGCTAGCGAGGGGCTGCTGGAATACTGGCCCCGGGAGGGATTATTAGTTTTTGTATTGTTCGTTTTCAATTTTATGCATTGTACCTAGTAGTTAAGTATCACCACGTATATGTGATGATATTAAATATATATATATATATACTTTTTGTGATGAACTAATGAAATTTTTATATATATATATATATTATGAATTCCATTTTCTATCTGTTTTTGTATACTAATTTGAATCTAGCTGTTATCGTCCACACATACAGAATGGAAAGCGTATATACACACATTGAAGCAGAACATATAAGAATGGAAAACAGAGTACACACATTGAAACAGAGCAATAAACAGAGCAATAATATGATTGATGTGAATACATAGCTATCCATATCGAAACGACTCAACAAAATAAAACGGGTCCATGAGACCATGACCGGCAGCCCTTGCCTACGGTAGCTCTTGGCTCTGCCTGAACTCGTGCAGGCGTTCGTCCAAGCGGTCGACACGCTCGCGGTACATCTGGAGCGCGATCTCGAGCTCCAAGTTGGCTATTTCATCGGAGATCACCAGCTCGAGGATGCGATGGCCATGTTACTCTACTGCGCCCAGGTGGACACCTGGGCCAAGGAGGCGACCGAGCCTACCGACCAGCGCGTTGGCATCGAGCGGGCCGCGGACAAGGCAAACGACGCGACCCATGCGAACGGTGCGGCAGACGTCCGATGCAAGTACGACGCGGCCGACCTCTGGTGCAAGTGCGGCGCAGAGGGCCTCTGCCCACTCCTGGCGAGGAATGGGGATACTGACGGGACGTGTACCCAGCTGCGACGCCTTGTTGACAGCAGGCAAGCGCCGATGGATCCGTTCTTGCTGTGCGGCGCGCCGTGCCTCTCGCTTTTCGGCGCTCCAATGGTCTCGTCGTGCGGCGAGCCACAGCCTATCGGCGCGGACGCGCCTAGCTTGCTCTGCGGTGCGCCATCGATCATGTTGTGCGACGAGCTGCAGCCAGTCGGCGCTGACATGCCTATCTTGATCTGTGGCGCTGAAGCGCCATGCGCCAAGGGTCTGCTCAACCCTGGCGATGACGCGCATCACGGCGTCGTCCATCGCGTTGCCGGGGAGCGCCTGCTCGTTTTCCTCATCGACGAGGTTGATGGCAAATGCGACACTTTGGTGGGTTGGCATGCTTGAAAAAGGTGTATGTGCTACAGGCTGCGCTTGTTGCCTCCGTGCGCCGCGCGCAGCCTAGGTTTATGCGCAATATTGCTGGGTGGCGGGAAACCAGTGAGGAAATGGCGGGAAATGGTGGCGTGTTCATAAAATGCCATCAATTAATGAAAACTTAGTATAAAAGGAACATCGAGCTAGCACATGTAATAGTTTACTTTGGTGTGTGGAAATGTCATGTGTTTATTAGCCACCTATGTAATTGGATGTTTGCCGCGTATTACACACATCTTGTTTATGTGAAAACGTTTTTGTTCTCTTGGCTCAACACGATCAGTTTATAGGAATGAACTGTACGCCCTCCATTGCACACACCTTGATCTGGTTGAACCGTTTCTGTTGCGTTGCCTAATCGAAAACAGTTCATCCGAGTGAACCGTATACCGTATATCGCACACACCTTGATCTGACTGGCCGTTTTTTGTGTGTTGCCTAATCACAAACAGTTCATCTGAGTGAACCGTATGCTGTATATCCTACACACCTTCATCTGGCTGCCCTTTTTTTGTTCCCCCTCATCGCAAACAGTTCATCAAACTGAACCGTATGCCCTGCATCATACACGCAACTAAAATCTGAACCGTGTTTGATGCATCCGTGATCGCAAACGTTTTGCACCTTTTTTGACGGTTATTTTACAGCACCGTTTGTGATTATTGCATCGCACACAGTTTCGTCGAAGGGTCTCTGATCGTAGTGTCGCGTTAGCAGCATCCTGCAGTAGTGTCCCTCCAACTATGGAGAAGATTGGTGGGAGATCCAAAGGAAAAGGGTAGGAGAAAGTGAAGAAGGGAGGATATGGAGGCCAGAAGGAAATTATCTGATAGTGCTGCTTGGTATGCCTCCCTCTCCTCCCTTTTCTTACAACTGCAGTTTCTAGCCATTTTTCACCTTGATTGCTTTGCCATGGCAGCTCCGTAGGTTTGGATCCAGGCCTGGGACCCCCTTTCTTTCATGGAGAAGAAGAAGGTGAGACCCATGGCCGTGGGGAAGGAAGTGCACGTGATAGTGATGGGATCCTTTTCTGTTTGTTGAAGCGTGACGATTTGGAGTCGAAAGGAACTTTGCTTCTTGGGAACGGGGGAGACAAAAAGTTGCCTTTTCTGGTCGGCCGCTCATGAGCGCTAGCGGGCCAACGGCTGCCCGCTAGACGAGTCCATATCCCTCCGACCTATCCTTGTCCGAATCCGCGTGTCCAATGAGAGACGTTTTAAGCTCACAAAAGGTTTGTGCAAAAAAACTATGACAATAATGTCCAAGTATTGATGGGTAGGATCACTCGATAAAAAAAGTCTATAGTCTACACTAGCAATCATGGGATAGCATGTCGGTATCTAAATTTAGAGGCGACACGGGTTTCCGAGATATGGAGTTATTTAATGACGCTGTGTTAGCGAAACAAGCTCGGAGATTATTGGACAAGCAGGAGAGTCTATGTGCTTGGGTACCGAGAGGGCATTACTATCCAGATGGTAATTTCTTGCAGGCTCGGTGTCCCAATGGAGCTTCTAATACGTGGCGGGCCATCATTCAAGGAAGATCAGTACTAGAGAAAGGACTAATTCGTAGAATTGGAGATGGATGCACCACTGAAATCTGGCATGATAAATGGATTTCTGGTATGTTATCAATGAAACCGATGTGCAGGTTGAGACTGATGAACCGGCATAGTTGGTGGCAGACTTGATTGATCAGGTGACATGCGACGAGGAGCTTATTTACAAAATCTTTATTTGCCAGAGATGCTTATGCAAATCTCATAATGCCTAGGCCGAGAGTGCGACCTGATGACTTTTGGGATTGAGAGTCGGAGCAATCTGGTGTCTACTCAGTTCGGTCAGCGTATATGGCCTTAATGGATCACAAAATTGCAAATCAACTAGGTCCACACACCTGAAAAACGTCGTGGAAGCTCCAGGTCTAACCTAAAATTCGTGTTTTCTGGTGGCGAGTCCTTAAAAACTTACTGCCAGCACACGGTGAGACAATTCGACGCCATATATGTGAAGATGCAATTAGCCCGATGTGTGATTGTGACAATGATAAGTTCTGGTATGCAGCTAAATATTTTTTTATGTCAAACTTTCATGGATGCATCCTAGTACATGGGCGAGGATATTGCTGACCCAAGCTTTAGGAGGAGAGATCAAGCAACTACTATTTTCTCGGTTATGTGGGCAATCTGAACGAGTCATAACAAGTATACGCATGGCGAAGTACAGTACCAACCGCTACGATTTATGGATCTGATAAGGGAGTTCATCATGGCTATGAATATACATGTACAAAGGCAGGCCCAACCGGCGGTGAAGCATGTTTGGCAACCATCGGCTGTTGGACGGCTCAAACTAAATACTGATGGAGCTTTAGAATTTGAGACGGGGTGCACAAGAACATGAGTGGTGGCAAGAGACCATGAGAGAAAGTTCCTGGTCGGACAATGCAGGAATATATGATCAACTACGAGCCTTTTGTTCTGGAACTTAATACGCATCGAGATGCAATGGTTCTTGCTGTGAAGAATGGCCACACACACATTATGGCAGAAACAAACTGTCAAGCTGTTGTCATGGCGTGGGAGCAGGGCACTGATCGCTCGATAGGAGGCCACATTATTTTGGAGATGTCCACCTATCTCCGGCACTTTCAGCACTTTGTTCTAAGATGGACGGAACGAGAATCTAATTTTGTCGCTCATTCATGTGCTAAAAGAGGTTTTAGAGTCAATCTATCTCCTTCATAATCCCTGATTTTCTGATTGACATCCTGCAATCAGAAGTGACCGGCCAAAATTAATAAAGGACAATGCTAACGCCCACACGTGTGGTGGGAGCGAAACCAGACCACACGCCCTATAATACACAAACTGCGCCACGTCACCGCATGCATGCATGTGGGAATCTTTTTAGATTTCCAGTTTTTAAAATGTTTTATCTCTTAAATAAAAAATCCGACTGAAGATCCGTTTTCACCATTAAATCCCTCGCGACGAGATTTTCGAAACTAGATCCCATATCAATATATTTCGATGATTTTTTTTGTTAAAAGTTGCTATGTCTATTGCACATGAATTGCAAGGGTGTTTATACTGAAGTTGCCATGATATATTTCAGCTATTTTCTTCTATATTTAAAAGTAAATTTTGACATTTATAAAACAGGAAATTAAGAAAGTAGACTTGCCATGAACGATAGACTAAAATTGCCATGATACATGCACTTAAAATTGTCATGGTTCATAAAAAAATAATTTTTGTGGTCAAAGTATTGCAGTTGCCATCATTAAAATACTAAAATTGACATGCTCTTCAAACTGAAATTGCCACACGGCAACTTTAGTTTAAGCACTATGGCAAGTACAGTGTAAACATGATGGCAACTTCTAGGCCAATTTTTTTTCGTCGAAACATATCAACATGAGGTCTAGTTTTGAAGATCTCGCCGAGAAGAATTTAATGGTGAAAACGGATTTTTAATTTGACTTTTTAATTAGGAGATAAAACATTTTTAAGCCGAAAACCGAAAAAATTCCTGCTGATGTCATCTGTTCACATGTGGCAAAATGAGCGGTAAAGGAGGCGTGTGGGCGATGTGCAAGATGCCACACGTGTGGGCGTTAGTTTTTGGACGCCGTTAACTGCCACACGTGTGGTGTATCGGGTGGTTGTGCCGCACGTCCTGTGTGGCACGGAGACGACCCCGCCCGCACGGCCGCGTACGGGCGCGCGCAGCCACAGCCCGCACGTCCGGTGCGAGCGAGCGAGCGCGCGTCCCGCACGACCCGTCTCGGCCGTCGCCCCTCCCCGCCTGCGAGCCACACGCCTCGCGTGTCAGTAACCACGCGTCCCCCCGCGATTGCCATGGTCCGGACCTTTTCGGTTGCCATGTTGCCATGTTGCTGAACTGCAGTTGCTGAACTACAGTTGCCATGGTTGCTTAACTGCAGTTGCCCTCTTAGGTCAAGTGCCGGATGCCATTTTTGGGCAACTGCAGCTGTTGCCATGTATGGTCCGGTCTACTACAGTTACCATGATTTGAAAAACTTTAGGAGTTGCCACCTACTAACACTGGACAGTTGCCATGTAGCACTAAAAACATGGCAAAAAACATGTTTCGGTAAAAAGAGAGTTGCCATCTGCTTACAAGCACGCTAGGACAGTTGCCATGTACCCTGCAAAACACATGGCGACTGATAGCTTTTGGTGTGTGGGAGAGGAGACGTGCATGTGGGCGATGGTGGTATCTTTAGGAGTTGCCACCTACTAACACTAGACATTTGCCATGTAGCGCTACAAACAGACGTGGCAACAAATAACATGTTCGGAGTAAAAAGAGAGTTGCCATCTGCTCATGCTCACAAAATAGGGCAGTTGCCATGTACCATTCAAAAACATGGCAAATGACAGCTTGGGTGTGGGAGAGTGAAAGAATGGGCAGTCGTAGAAGATGGGGAACAGAAGTGGTGCGCGGCGTGCAGGCGCGACAGCAGTTTCATCGCACGCCCCGACTGACGAAACGTTGACCGCGGAGAGAAAAGACGCTGGGCGTTAGTGTTTTCGTTAATAAAATGCCTAAATGGCGGTCTAAAAAAAAAAAGACGAGCACCCGGCTCCGGTGATCGGCTATCCGCTCTAAAACCCCCGAGACCGGGATAAAACCCGACCCAATAAAAGTCCTCCGTCATGCCGCCGCAAGTGCCTTCCCCTCTCCGCCGCCTGCTCCCTCTCTCCCAAACCCTAGCTCCGGCCCCGCTCCTCTACCTCTCGCGCCGCCTCTTCTCTTCCGTCTCCGCTCCCCGCCCCCCCTTCACCCGCGCCGCCGGCATCCGCCCCCTCGTGTGCCGCGGCCAGGCCAGCCGCCATCACCTCCGCCGCGGGAACAGCACGGCCAGGAAGGAACCCGAGGGGATGGCTAGCGGCGGCGGTGGCGGTGGCAAAGACGCGGGAGTGGCGTTCAATAAGATGCGTGCGGAGGGGAGGGACGTCAGGAAGGACAGGAGCATGGAACTCAAGAACCGCAGGGCCAACCCCATCAGCACAACCTCCTACGTGCAGGTGTGCGAAATTATTGCCTTATATACTTCGACGGATTCAGTAGATGTGTGCCCCCCCCCCCCCCCCCCACCCCCCGGTGGTGCTTCGGCATTCTGCCTAAGAAGTCGAGATGAATAATGCACATTATTGTAGCAGGGTGCAATCCATTTCATGCACTGTGTACCATATACTGCTCCGTGTAAGTCGAGCGCAGTTGGGATACTGGCTGCATGATGTAATGTCGGTGTCAGGGAACATGTAGTGCTCAACTGAGATCACTAATTTTGGCGGAATTTATACATTCCTTGTATATTACGAGCGTGGTATCAGTGAATTTGTTTGTCGGGAGATCGTAACATGCTTGCTTTAGGAGTTTGGGGATCTGCCTTTGGTTTAAGAAACATCTTTTGTTGTTCCCAACTGGTTGTAATGGGCGATAGTAATAATCATGCAAAAATCACGATGTTCTTTTGGAGAAAACGGAGCATTTTATCTGTTTTATGCAACAAGTGTACTAATAGATTATGCCATATTTTTCCTGCCATCCCTGTAGGTGGATCACTCGCCAAACTTTACACACTTGGTCTATCTGTATTTTTTAGGAACAAAGTGTTGCTGGTCTCATTCTTTTAGCCGTGTTGTTGAATGTTGCCAATTCCGCAAGGACACAATGTCAATGTTTTCAAGCTTCAACCACTAAACCATCACAACATTTGATTTAGAACTTGAAAGCAGCAACATTATCGTGTTATCTTATTAGTGATTTGACCTTTTTCATTCTTTTTGTGCAGATACTCGGTACAGGAATGGACACTCAAGATACCGCTCCTTCAATTTTACTATTCTTTGACAAACAAAGATTTATATTTAATGCTGGCGAGGTATGATCTTCTGTATCAAGATATCCTTGTGTCTATTTAACATGCTAAACAGCTTACACAAGAAGCTCGAATTGACTTTTACTTCCTTCTGTATTCTGAGGCTTAACAAAGGTGTATGTTTAATAATCACTGCATCCGTTGGGCATGTTGCATCGTCAAACTTCAGAAAACTTTATGCAGTTTTAATCCTTCATCGCTAAAATGTAGTGTCCTAATAGGTTAATTTTAAGTTTTATCTGTTGATAGATGCATACACTCGATGGAGTATATCAGATGCACCCTTCTTCTCTGAGCGGTACAATCATTTGTGCCTAATGTGCTTAAGTGGTTGATTGGGACGCTTAAACCCTTAAATGCATGAGCTATGGTTTCCCCACGTAGGACTGAATATGTAGGTGACTAGAATCGTGTTATTTCTTTGCTATCATTAGCAAATATAATTCTTAACTTGCTTTTGAGCTTACCACACCGATTTCTTGCAATCTAACAGGGTCTTCAGCGTTTCTGCACTGAACACAAGATAAAGTTGTCAAAGGTATGTGATGCCCTCATCAATCATCATCAGCTTTGCAACTCCACGTGCACCCACTCTCGTTTCTTATGTCTTGGTATGGGCAATGTAAATTAGTAACATGCTATATTCTACTTTACCAGATTGACCACATCTTTTTCACTCGCGTGTGCTCAGAAACTGCAGGGGGCCTTCCAGGTATTAAAATTTGGTCCTTTCACGCGATTGTCCATGTACTGAATTAGTAGGTTCGTTTGATGCACTGATGCTATTTTGATTTTGCTTTTCTTAATGTAGGTCTCGTGCTAACTCTTGCTGGGATGGGAGATGAGGGCATGTCGGTGAGATGGAAATAATTGTTGCTTGCATTCTTTCTAGTACTGTCTTGTTGTTGATGCTCATGTGTTCAGTTAATCTATTTTGAACAATTGATTATAATGTTATTCTTCTTAACCTTAATACAGGTGAACATATGGGGCCCTTCGGACCTTGATTTTCTAGCAGGCGCGATGAAATCTTTTATCCCAAATAGGGCAATGCTTCATACACACAGCTTTGGTGTGGAACACAGTGCATCTTCTTCACAATCTACAGAAGCTACTGTTACTATTGATGATGAAGTAGTTCGTATATCAGCAATGTTTGTCAAACCGAGGTACAACAATGAAGCCAGGAATTCAACAGATATCAACTCAAAGCCTGGTGATACTGCTATAGTCTACTCATGTGAATTGGCAGAAATTAAAGGAAAATTTGACCCTGGTAAAGCTCAGGCCCTTGGTCTTGAGCGTGGGCCAAAGTATCGTGAACTTCAACTTGGGAACTCTGTGAAGACTGTAGCTGGTAGAATGGTTCGTGCTGATTGCTAAACTATTGAACATAATTTTCTCAACATGAACTTTCACAGGCTCATGGCGTTTCCTTACTACTCCCTCCGTTCCTAAATATTTGTCTTTTTAGAGATTTTAAATGGACTACCACATATGGATGTATATAGACATATTTTAGAGTGTAGATTCACTCATTTTGCTCTGTATGTAGTCACTCCTTGAAATCTTTAGAAAGACAAATATTTAGGAACGGAGGGAGTAGCACATATGTTGCTTAATGGGTCTCCATCCACTCACAACCTATCTCTGGTTGCAAAAAACATTTTCATTTTTTTGTCATATCTCATAAATTTTGTTTTTTAAGTTTCTTTGGACATTTCATTCATAGGTTCATCCAAGTGAGGTTCTCGACCCACCAATTCCTGGACCAATCGTACTTCTAGTGGATTGCCCTACACAATATCACATGCATGAACTGTTTTTGCTGCAATCACTTAGCCGCTTTTATGAAGATTCTTCCTGCCAAACAGAGAATGCCAAGAAAGTAAATTGCATAATCCACTTAGGTCCATCTTCTGTGACAAACACTGTTGATTATCAGAACTGGATGAAATCTTTTGGCACCACACAGCATATCATGGCAGGGCATGAAAAGTAAGTTTCAGTTTCATTTACCTTTTTCATCTATGGTTTAATTTGTTCTCATGCATTTAAAATAAATATATTTTACTATTTAGGTTTGAACTTCATTGATCCCACTAGAAAAATCAGAAGTTAGTTATACTTAACGATAAAAGCAACGAGTTTCTCAAGGTTGAAATGTTAGATTCAGATGGTGTAGATGTGTTACATTTTTCCAATGACTGCATCCTGTGAATGTTTATTCATCCATGCTATCCTCTTGTTTATTTCTATCATAACATTCTTTTATAATTTGTTTCTATTTAGTGATTTTTTTCTCCAAATTCCTTATGTCGTACATGACTCTTTTGGTGACTGACATCTTGTGGATGTTCATTCATCTCATGCTATCCACTTTTTGTATTCTCTAAAATTTGTGACGTTTAGTGTCATTAACTCAGCATTAACTGCGTCTTACACTCTTATTACCTGAGTAACATTCTTGTACGGATATGTATGATCTTGAACTTTATTTTCACTCTCAGACTCAAGTAGCTAGAGATATAAATCAGTGGCAGTGCCATACTTTATGGTGACGATTTCCCTCCTTTGTGACACTTGCAGTAAAAACATGGAAGTTCCTATCCTGAAAGGTAGTGCAAGGATATCTTCACGTCTTAATTTTGTATGCCCCCAGCTCTTCCCATCCTCTGGGTTTTGGCCTGTGGAACCTGCAAATGGTATTGATTTGGAGAAGAATAAGGTAAACCTCAGTGATATACGAAACACCAGAGGTTGAATGTTGAAATACTTCCTTCTTGTTAACAGAAACCATCTTATTGTCCTTTCAGAGTACTTCATTCCAAGCCTGTGAAAGTGTGGCAGCAGCAAACTTGCTGAAGGTATGTCCAAGTAGAGTCTATGTTGTATCAATGTGCTAATTACTTGATATTTGACAATTTCTATATTCTAAGGCATCTCCAATGGTAAATAAGGCTGTCTGTAGAAGACTATAAAAACTAGTTTTACAACAGGTTATCCCTTAGTGTCTTCTCTGGCAATTTAATGCTTGAGTTAATATAAAAATATGTTGTGATTAAGAATTTAGTATTAGATGGGAAAACACATGGTGAAGTGAAAACATCATGTACAATGGAAAAAATAGTGATCACTTAGGCGTGAAGGGTTTATCCCCTTGCCAAGAGAAGACAACCTTCGCTCTTTTATTTTATCCTCGAACTCAGGCAAAAATCCTATGTGGTACCTCTAAGAGAAGGTTGGCATCACAACATTGTAGATGTCCTATTTTTGGTTGTTGTTGCGATGAGATACACTAAGTTCTTGCATGCATAAAAATATTGTTCCATGTATGGATGTAATAATTGATGATCTATTTCCTGGAAAGGAAAACTTGGTTGGTTAACTGCAAAATAAGTACTCCCTCCGATCCATATTAATTGACGCTGGTGTAGTACAAAGTTGTACTAACTTCATACTAAACAATCGTCACTTAATTTGGATTGGAGGGAGTACTATTTATTTTGCAGGTTCGACTTATTTTTGTTAGTGCAAAATAGGAGTATCAATGTTTGTCTTTTGTTGTCCTGCAGTTTCGTCTGCGTCCATATGCTCAACTGGGGTTGGATAGAGCTTCTATTCCAAGCTTGTTTAGTTATGAAGAAATTGTAGATGAACTTATTTCTGAGATTCCTGAGATTAAAGAAGTTCCTGAGCAGATTAGCAAGTTCTGGCAAAGTAGTGTAGACCAAAAAAATGCATTGGCACCAGCTGGGAAACATATGCTGATGGTTGAAGAGCCATGGATTAGTAAAGACTCCTGTCTTCCTGATATTTTAGATGAACAGGGGAATTTGGCTAAGTTTCAAGATGACAGTAGTTTGAGAGAAAGTGTCTGGAGAAAGCGCCCAAAGGGCAATTCAGAGACCCCCTGCTGCGTGGAGAATGCTACGAGAGAAGATATGGAAATTACGTTTTTGGGTACGGGTTCTTCCCAGCCTTCAAAATATCGAAATGTTAGTTCCATATATATTAACCTGTTTGCACGAGGAGGTATGCTTCTTGATTGTGGTGAAGGAACGTTAGGACAGCTGAAAAGGAGGTTTGTTCCAACAAGACTTCATTAGAAGATTGCAGAACACTTCATGCCAGTTATATTCATAATACTTTTTTTGTGTGTAACAGGTTTGGTGTAAGTGGTGCTGATGAAGCTGTAAAAAACTTGAGGTGCATCTGGATTTCCCATATTCACGCTGATCACCACACGGGTCTCGCTAGAGTTCTTGCCTTGAGGTCAAAATTGCTAAACGGTGTTCCTCACAAACCCTTGCTCGTGATTGGACCAAAACAACTCCTGAGATTTCTAAATGCATATTCAACACTTGAAGATCTTGATATGCAGTTCCTAGACTGCAGACAAACTTTGAAGCCTAGTGTTGAGGAACTTCTTGGTGATAATGCCACCGAATCGGCAACAACTCAACTTGAAAATACCATGTTTGCCCCTGGAAGCAGAATGGAGAACTACAACAAGAAGCCTTCAAGTCCGAAGGATACTACAGCTCTCGCTAATTTGAAAGAAGTTCTACATGAATCAGGTTTGGAGATTCTGTACAGTGTCCCTGTCGTACATTGTGCACAGGCGTTTGGAGTTGTTTTGAGAGCCAAGGAGAAGGTGAGTAGTGCTGGGAAGGCAATTCCAGGATGGAAAGTTGTATATTCAGGCGACACGCGGCCGTGCCCAGCTCTTGTAGATGCGTCCAGAGATGCCACCGTGCTGATACATGAGGTACGCTGATTTTTTATTTATTCAATTGCATATATCGACTTGAGTGCGCACAATAATTACCCATTTTCCTCCTATTTCTCTTGACCTCTGTCCATAGTGTCTGGCATTCTTCACGTTTAATTAATGTGGACCGCTAGCAACAGCACTAAATTAGATCTTGCAAAAATTGTATAATACTGTTAACTGAGTACTGTTCTCTTCCAATTATTTTAGCATGCTAAAAGGCGTTAGGTTGTGACCATGTTGCCTGTCTAATAAACTGTCTTGATTCTTGTTTTGCTTCAGGCGACGTTTGAGGACAGCATGAAGGACGAAGCGATCGCGCGGAACCACAGCACAACGAAGGAAGCCATAGCAGTAGGCACATCGGCTGGAGCGTACCGCATAATCCTGACCCACTTTAGCCAGAGGTATCCTAAAATCCCGGTCTTTGACGAGGAGGACATGCACAAGACCTGCATCGCTTTCGACCTCATGAGCGTAAACCTCGCCGATTTGCCCGTGCTGCCGAAGGTCCTGCCTCACCTGAAGCTCCTCTTCAAGGATGAGATGGTCGTCGAAGAGTCTGATGAGGTCCTGGAGGCCGTGGTGTAGCGAGGGAGATAGTAGTAGACACAACAATGCACATTGTATTTCTTTTCTCGCTCGGCGATTGGCATATGATTTTAACCCGAGGATTCTCAGCTGTAGCCCCTTGTAGACCTGATACATTGCCACCGACCGTGAGGTCAGATAGAATAGAATACAGTTCGGCTCTCGCTGTCATACCTTAAGTTTTTGACACGCCTCCTGCGAGATATATGTCATCCGAAGTACTGCAAATCTGTGATATATTAGTATACCAAACTTAAACTCATTATTTTTCAGAGTTATTTTCGTTCCTGACATGAAGATTTTCTTTATAGAAAGATACTATAGGTATGAGCTAGAATTCGAGTAGACTGGTTATATGTAAGGCCTCCTTTGGTTTGTAGGATTCTTGTAGGAATTTCATAGGATATGATTTTCAAAGATAAAATTTCTATGGAACCCTTTGTTTTGTAGGAATGGATTTTTATTCCTATGTAGGATAAGATCCAATCCTTTACATTTTAAAGGAAAAAACATTAGCCTAGACTCAATAAAAAAATTCCTATCCTATGCATTAAATGACATCTCCTTTTTTATAGGAATGAAGATGCATGTCATCTCACTTTCTATGAAGTTTCTATTCCTACAATATCTCTATCCTATGAACCAAAGAAGGCCCAAGTGCTTCCTGCTGGAATGTCGCCCCTGTCCTACTGGAGCGGCGTAGCATCTCATCCCAACCACGTGATATACTGAAACTTTTGGGGACACTTTCCACTTCATCTCTCCTGGCTGTGGCTGGTGCTTCTTCCTCCCGCGACAGAGAAGAAAGCAAAACGGTTAAAGCCTTAAAACTCCCCGACCTGACCCGCCACTCGAAGCTTCCACACACGCCGCGTGGGTCACGCCTCCTCGCCCTCCTCCCCTCCGGCCGCACGTGCCGCCCGACCCCCAACCCCCGCTCTCCTCCTCCCCCGTACACCCGGTCCACCGCCCCCTCCCAGATCTCGACCTCCCCGGTGGTGCCGCGCTGCCGTGGCGGTAGCCTCCCTCCCTCCCGCCCTCCCTTAGGGTTTCGGTCGACGAGGGGCGCCATGGATCAGAGCCGGCGGGCGGTGGAGTCCTACTGGCGGTCGCGGATGGTGGACGGCGTCACGGCGGAGGACGACAAGGTCGCCCCCGTCTACAAGCTCGAGGAGATCTGCGAGCTGCTGCGCGCCTCCGACGCCGGCATCGTCAAGGAGGTCGCCGACTTCGTCCTCAAGCGCCTCGACAACAAGAGCCCCCTCGTCAAGCAGAAGGTCCGTTACTTATGGCCTCTGATGATTTGGGATCATGTCGTGTTGACCTGACGGGGGGACGAGGATTGGTTGGCCGGTGGCGACGACGATGATCGTTCAGTATAGGACTAGCAGTGGACACTGTTTTAGTGTTCCTGCTGATTAGTTTCGCGGTCGTGGTTATGAATTTGTGATTCCTAGCGCATTCTGATCTGAATGTTCTAGTAGTTACAGGGATTTTCCAGTGTCCAACACTGTTTATTTGTCACTGTGGGTTGCAGGGAAATAGGCGATTTCAAGTGTTGAAAGAATGGACATAGGAAATTTGGCTAGTGTATACCAAGCCATACGTATGGATGGCTATCGTACCTACTTGTAGTGAGGTGTGGCAATCCGCACTATGTCTGGCCAAAAAATTGGTTGCCGTTCCATATGTGTTTCTTGACTACGCATGAGTTCATGGCAGGTGGGCCTGAAGGCTAAGAACCTGTATGTAGCTACTGCCACCCTGCATACCTTCTAACTCTCTCTGCCCCCAAACCGGATGAACTGTTACCTTCTGTGCAAATTATCTTGACTGGATTTATACAAGTGTATAGCTCCTAATGATGGATATCACCGTCCTTCTCTGCTTCTTAAAAAACCTGACAATGTTCCGTCCATCCAACTTGCTTGCTCGTATCCGCCCTAGATACTGGGTTTTAGAGTAACACTTGCCGATTACGTTGGTTTTCCTGAAGAATTATGCATGCTTAGTTACAATGTTTGACACTAGTGGGTTATATGAGTGTTTTGTTGCACCCTGTTGTTTCTAGGAGAAACCTGTCAACGATTAATGTTGGACTTAAGCAAATATTATTGCAATGACAAAATAGAAGGTGTATGTAACCCTATATATTTTTAGGTCACACAGTGAAGTAGGATGTGAAAACGGTATTGTACACTAGAACTGTGATTGCTAATGGCATTTAGAACATACTCCCTCCATCCCATAATATAAGAGCGTTTTTGACACTACACTAGTGTAAAATACGCTCTTATATTATGGGACGGAGGGAGTACTTTTTAGCCATGGGGTAGTGATCAACTCCAATCCCAGTGATAAATCAAATATTTATCAAGATTTCTAAAATATAATAAACTTATGAGTAGGTCCTCTCCAGGTGAACCAAATTTTGCTCAAGGATGTAGTATTGCTTTGCTGAGCGTTTGTACCGAATGCTCCAGTGTATTTATTGAATTGTACTCCCTCCGTCCCAAATTAAGTGTCTCAACTTTGTACTAACTCTAGTGTAAAGTTGTACTAAGGTCAAGACACTTATTTTGGGACGGAGGGAGTATGAAATTAGGTTTTCTGTAATCCTCTACCCAAAATGTCACCTTTCAATCATGAGTGACCTGCTGTATATTTTCAGAGGAAATGCTTAGCACCTGTGGTGTAATTTTGGTGATTACATTACCTTATGTCCAAGTTCAAATACATTAGTTTGTTTAATAATCTGCTGGAGCTGTAGGCTTGAGTTTCTCTGATTCAGTAACATAATCTTTTACCTCCTTTCCTGCTTTCCAGGCTTTGCGGTTGATTAAATATGCTGTTGGAAAATCTGGCACTGATTTCAAGCGGGAAATGCAACGACACTCAGCGGCTATGCGTCAGCTTGTTCACTACAAAGGACACCCTGACCCCTTAAAAGGGGATGCCCTTAATAAGGCTGTCCGCGAAACTGCAAACGAGGCCATTGCTGCTATTTTCTCCACTGAGGACCCTAAAGCAGTTGTTGTGACAGAAGGTCTAGGCAAGCGCATACAGGGCTTTGGAAACACTAATTATGAGCCATCAAGAGATGACAAGAAGTCTTTCCTCAGTGAACTAAGTGAAGTAGTGGGCATTGGTGGTGCTTCCATTAAACAGGGTTTGAGCAACTTTGCTGCCACACATTCAATGATGCCAAATGATAATGGTGGTATGTACAAGAACCCAATTCGCAGGTCTCTGACCACAGAAACTGATAGATATGGCAGGTATGATCCAAGTGAAATCCAAGGTGAGAGCCGTGCTACATCTGGTGCTTCAAAGAATGTGAGTTCTGGTTCTTGGGGTCCAAGTCCCTCAAGTTCAACATCAGCCGGTGATACTGAATCAAGTCAACCTGGAATTAAGACTCGTGAGGAGAGACTTTTGGAAACAATTGTTACTGCAAGCGGTGTGCGGTTGCAACCCACTCGAGATGCTCTGCAGATATTTCTAACAGAAGCCTCCAAACTGGATGCAGTTGCTTTGAGCCGTGCCCTTGAGAGCAAACTGAACTCTCCATTGTGGCAGGTGAGTTTAGGATAACCCCTTTTTGGGTCTATTTTAACCTTTGGACTTTAGATCATTTCCTTTTGTGGATATAGAGGAATACAGTATATTAAAAATTCACATAAGCTGTACATAAGTTGCATGAAAAAGGCTTTGCCCAAGGAACACATACAAGTATCAGTGATATTGCAGTCCATGATATGCTTGAGCATGTGTACCCAGCAGGCCACACTGGTCCTGATACTACTGTCAAGCAGCTAGCAGCAGTCTCCCAAGCATCTGGATTTGTGATGTTTAGCCTTCTTTTTCTATATATACCCACTTTTGTTGAATGAAAACGGATTTATATCTGGCAGGGGTTAGTGATGGTGAGCATTCTTGTTTTTGGACGTTTGTTGATCTTATTTGAATAAATTTGGTACATCATCTGTTCACATCGTTAATTCTATTGGTTAGGTCACATGGGTGTATCTTTTAGCTTGATTGATCGCAGCATTTTGATGCTTTTCGTTTAGTTCTGATAAATACTGAATATGTTTGTTTACTACTCAGGTTCGCATGAAGGCTATCTGTGTACTGGAAGCGGTTGTAAGGAAACAGGATACTGATCCTTATTCCATCGTTGCTTCATATTTCAGTGAGAACAGTGCTTCTGTTGTCAGATGTTGTGAATTGCCACAAGTTTCTCTCAGAGAAAAGGCTTCAAAAGTGAGTCAACTTACAAAGCCGAGTCTCTTAAAACAAAAAATTGTAGATATTCCATCGATGAAAGAGAATTTTGAAATAAGTCATGCTCTGTTTTCTGTAAATCACTATCTGCAGTATGTGTATCTTTCTCTAATCTTGAATGACCAAAGCCTTTTTGTACCAGCCATTGCCAAAGATGTAATAAGTTGTATCGATTTTCTTAGGTATTAAATCTGCTGGTTGGGGAACAACCTACCGGAAGCAAACATCTTTCAGAATCAAGACCCACTCCTGTTCAGATGCCTGATTTGATTGATACAGGGGATCGGGATGATCTAGTAACTCAGCTTTCAGCTCAAGAAAGCAGCGAGCAGATAATGGGGAACAGTAATTATGTTTCTTCAGTTGATGATTTGCTTGGTGGTGAAACTATTGGTAATACCAGTGCCACTAGCAATGGTAATGGAAGTGATCTGTTTGCAGATGTATCATTCCATGAGGAAGAGATTAAGGAGACTAATGACCTATTCTCAGGCATGACAGTAGAAGAAAAATCCTCAGCCTCCATGCATGATAACTCTCTGATCGAGCAAGATATATTTGGCAGCAGCCCGGAGCCATTGTTCCAAGAAAGAGTTGATGACAAAGGAACTGTCAATGATTTAATGGCTGGTTTGAACCTTAATGGCACTGCCCAAGCTCAGCCTGGAGTAAAAGCAGAAACTAACAGTAATCTCAATGGTTCACAGTTCTTTGACATGAACAGTCAGACTAGCCATGTGGCAAGTGGTGCAGCACTAAATGGTATCCTTGGTCAAAGCTCCTTCTATCAACAGGTTCCTATGCAGTACAACTTGTCACCACAAATGTTTGGTCAATCATTTGCTGGGCAGCAATTAAACTATGGTGCTATGGAAGCTCTTCTTGCTCAGCAGCAGCAGTTACTACAGAACTTGGGAAATTTCAATGCTGGACTTGGGCATCCTGCTTTCAATTCAATGAGTGGCGGAAATGCATCTGGGATGCCAGATATTTTCAATTCAAGTAATCAACCTCCACATCAAGTAGCTGTGATGAGCAATTCTAAGAAAGATGAAACTAAAGCTTTTGATTTTGTCTCGGTATGCATTTCCATCTAGTGCCTATTTGTCATGCTTCATTTCTTGCAGACATTAGTTGCTGTTTGCAGTCTGGTAAAAAAAGCAATATTTTAGACATGGACATCCTCCGAGTTCCAACTCCCAAACATAGCTTTGACCAGCATTTTTTATCACTAACAATTGTACACGCGCAATGCACGTTGCTTGATTGCATGAGGAACTTATGTACCAATATATGTAGAAAAGCATATCTGTAAATTTACTCGTTAGAAGTGTTTCCCTCGCAAGAATACCTTAAGGAAAACATGATGGACATTAGCACGCAATGAAATGATGGTCAGTAGAAATTGAATAAGCCATGTGGGAATAATTAAGGGATCATTTTATCCAACTTAAATTGTGAGCAGTTAGTAAAAATAGTAGTAGTGCATTTGCGAACCATGTTCGGCTTAAAATAATTAAAACATGCAAGAAAATACAGTTCTCGTGGCATGTTTTTTACCCTCAGTATCATTGATGTAGAAGAAAGTAAATAGCTAATATTTTCTTAAAGAAATATTGCATAAAAAATGTACAGACTTTTTTATTAATACAAATGTAGTTAGGGAGTAACTAATTATGAGTCACTAAGTACATTTAAGAAGCTATTACTATAGGAGCTATTAAGGAAGGTATATGCAAAACAGTTGGATGGGAATTTATGAAATTGGATTAAATATTTGGACGGCTTAGATCAAAAGTATCCCAATCAACTCATGTTTTTATATTGGTATATTGGTATATTGATATGGATATGGATAGCATGTTTATAAAATCAAATGTAATTATCTTATGATACATCTACTCACATAATTTTCAAATGGTTTATCTAACTGTTAAGTTGAGTTGAAGTAATAGATTGGACACATTCTAGGATTTTACCTTTACCCTTAGGGAGAATATTCAATATTTATTTAGTTTTTGTTGCACATTCTATCTAAGTAATAAACTTAAATTGGACGTGCACGTTGTTGAGGTATTTCTTCTCTTTTTGCAATATAGTTTGAAAATTAGGATCTCAAATGTACTTGCAATTTTGGTATGTTGTTTCTGTAGCTTGTATGAATTTAATGGTATTTAGTATGCTCCAGATTGCATCATTGATTTGAGTGTTTTTATGCCTGCATTTATGTTGGTGAGATTGCAATATGGTACAGAGAGGATATGATGGTGTGTCATTCTCATGTGCCTCATTTTGTATTCAGCTAGTTTCTCAGTGAACCACCTTAACATTTTACAGAATTGGAGTACTTGATTTAGCCTTGCCTATATAAATATTGAACTTTGTCCTTCAGAAGCTCTTATGCCTTGGGATATTGCAATTACACAGAGCTACAAGTGTGTGGACAGAATAATGAAAGTAAAGTAAATAGGATATTTAATTTATGTTGAACTGTAAGTTGCTAATGAGGTGATAAGGAACATCTGATTGAGCTAACAAGAACATGTCTTGGGTATTCATTGTTGAATTGTGATTATGTACTCCGATCCATAATAAGTGTCACAGTTTTGAACTAAGGTTGAACTAACCTTAGTTCAAAACTGCGACACTCATTTTGATTCTGTTCATAGTCATAAGGGTGCTTGCAGCTTCTGCCCATGCATGTTAGCTGCATCATATTCCTTTTTTTTAGATGGATGGGTGCTGCATCATATTCCAGTGCCCATGTTAAATGATTTACTCCACTTCGAAACCTAATACAGTAGATGTTAAGTTTAATCGACTAATTTGGGACCTCAATATTTAGTGCCTGGCATTATTGCATAAGAATGTATTGTTGCTGTTCTGACAATCAAAGCATCTGCCTCTGTTGTTGTTTAACAACTTCGCTGTTTTTTCAGGATCACCTTGCAGCAGCTCGTGGTTCAAAGAAGTAGACCCTAAAAGGAACAACATGTTCAGAATTTTGACAAGAACAGAAATGTCAGGCTTCATGGGATTGGCGTACATATCGTCGAGGATTGACTGATAGCTGCCTGGGTCACACGGCTTTTTTCTGCTTGGCATGCTTCAGCGGATGTTGAAGACTCTCGCTCAAGGTTCCCAGACTGGGTATTGTGTTGTATTGTGTATTTAGAAGAAGGCTGGTTTAAGTTAAAAAATAAATTGTGAGTTCCATTTTCTTTTCCTTTTTTCCCCAATTTCTTGTCCTCCTGAAAGAGTCAGACATTGTATATTCAAATATGCTGCGGGATTCTATCTTTTGTTACTTTACAAATACATTTTTGTTCTTTTCATGGGAATTGTAAAGTTTGTTAATTTAAGAAAGGTGAAATGGTAGATGAATAATCATATTTTTGTGGAAGGCGGGAGCTTTCTTTCATTTTTTTCCTAAAAAAAACAGGGCTATCAAGTCAGCTATTCTGTCCATCCTTTGTGCTGTTTGGCAACCTTGCATAGCTGAGCCTTAATATTGTTTCTACTCTCAAAAGATATTGTTCCATACTAGCATGTGGAAAGTGCATCTGCTTCCCACCCCCGTCTTGAGGACGGAGCTATATTGAGTCCAGCAGGAGCCATGACCCCAGCCTGCATAAAATATCTGAATAACTTTTTTTTTGAGTGTTGATTAGGAAAATAGTCTTGTGGCCCTCAAACATTCATATTTGCAAAGGATCTTGCTTAGGTCTGGCAGTGAAGCCATAAAACACATTAAAAAAAATATTACAATCCCGCGGAGTAGTACAACAGAAACAAAAACATTGCATATCCAAAATTACAAACTCTGTATTATAAGCCACGAATGTACAAAGGACGTCTTCCTCTCAAGAGGAATGTAAGCTCTGCTACAACTGAAATAGACAATACCAAGGAGTACCATTTCTACAACTACTTTTTTATTCTTCAACGGTTGTCGATGCACCAACTACCAATACTACTTGCTGATATTATATTCTGCATCTACAACTCTAGCTCATTTTTGGTTTCTTGGGCGGTGATAGAGTACTGCTACCGCATTCCACAAAGCAGAAACCCTTTGACCCACTGTTGAGGCCTCCAAGAGCGGACAAGTGAAGATCCTCCTCACCTGCCTGATGTAAAGGATGCTCGGTTTCCCCTCTGATGAGCACTCCATCGACTATGGAGGAAGGCGTCAGGCGATGACAAGGTCTCATGGTGAAGTTCTACGGGACCTGTTTGTATTGTTTTTCTCTCTCAAGGTCCTTTCCAGTGTTGTGCTTGCATATGTCTCGAATTTTCTCCGCCTCTTAGTGGATTCTTTCACATGGATCATTTTCCTCGTCCGAGAGTTTCCACCCTATCAAAGAGTATACAAAAACTATAGATTTTGTAAATTAAATCTTCTAGAAAGATCTCAGATGTGAGTCCCTTTTTGACATATGTCATCCAAGATAAGAAGACACGGCGAACAAGCATGGCTTTCAACAACTCCCAAGTCAAAACTTTTCACAACAACTAAGTCGCGGGAAATTGGTAATTGGCTCTGACATCCCACCGGATTGCCGATGGAGTTGAAACAAAGACGATGAAATTTTGAAGACACGACATCTAAATTCTGGAACAGAACGGCACAGCCTCACTTGCGTCCAACTTCCAAGTACTCGTTGGATCGACAAAGTTAACAAGAGATAGAAACACAATAACAAGAGCATACTGCATCAATTACTGCCACGGTGTCAGCCCTAATCCTATGAAGCACTTGCAGTGCTGAGTTCAGTTCTGAGCCAATAGGGTGGATCAAGCATAGGGCTAAACTGTAAATACCAGCACTACTGAAGTCTCAACTTCAGTGACAAGAAAAGCAAGCAAACACGGTTTAGCCATTGCCAGCCGGTGGCCAGTGAACTTGATCTATTGCTTCCCCTACCTGAAACCAAGGAAAGGATAATTACAAAGAAAACTTCAGTGTGTAGTGGAAGAGACACTTAATTTGTTGTATGTACAGATACGACTTAATTGACGTAACCTGTGAAGAAGTTAACCCAACTTCTCATTCCTCATTTTTGTCTCACAGATGCAGTTGCTGCAGCTCTTCCTTCACGCCATTGGCAGTCTCCTTTGCAGAACATTAGTATTATACAGTACTAGCCAACGCATAGAAGCTTCAGCCCATCGGATCATCTAATTCTCTTGTGGGTAACAAAAACTAGATGAATATAGTAACTTACCAGTATTTGTCACGCCAATATAGACTTTTTTTTTGCGG